>NW_017672925.1:0-158364 GCF_001879085.1 Nicotiana attenuata
GAAACAAGGCGGGCACTCATTATGTTATTATTTGCATACGTGGCGAGACAAGGTGGCTTATGTTAGGGATTGATTGTGATAATTTGTGATGGCCTGGGGGCATTCTTGTTGTTTAATATTGTGTTGTGGTACGCTTACCTGTACAAGCTTTTTCTCGTGGAAGTTGTGAAGAAACATCTTACGTGTTGTCCGTTCTTTTCCTTACTATTATTAGCCGGTAGGAACTATGTTAAAGCACTTGCACAAGCATATACATAGTTGAACACTCCTATTGGATGTGAAGTCCTCCTGATTTTGCTGAGTATAGATGTACACCCTCGTTTACTTGTTATATATGTGAGAGTGGCTCTAGTTAGCAAGTGAGTTGTCAGCATGACCATGAGGTTGATGGGGGCACAGGATGCCAAGTGTTAGATTTCAGGTACATGGGTCATCGTGAGCTGTAATTTGTCCGAGATTCGGTACTTCGTGGAAATTGTTGGATAGGACCTGATGTGAACACTGTCGTAGGACCTGAGTTATTGCTTACCTTTACTGTAGTGTGAATTTAGGTTTTGGGTTTGTGTTTTCGCTCGCTCTTCTATGTCATTATTTTGGTATTTCCGCTGTTACTTGCTGTTTTCTTCCCTTATTGTGATTGTAGTATTGTTAGCCATTTCGTGTAGTCTTTATATATACATCATGTTCCGTTGTTCCTATATTTGTACAGTTTATTGGACAGGTAGGTGTCTTGACCGTTCCTCGTCACTACTCCACCGAGGTTAGTCTTGATACTTACTGGGCACCGCTGTGGTGTGCTCATGCTACTCTCTTGCACATTTTTGTTGTGCAGATCCAGATACTTCCACTCAGTCTTATCATCCTTGAGGCGAGGCGCTTCTGTAGAGACTTCGAGGTATATCTGTCGCGTCCGCAGACCGAGGAGTCCCTTTTTATCTTTCTGTAATAGTATAGCCCTTCAGTAGTTTTCCTTTTGTTAGACGTTTCTGGAGTTAGAGCTTTTTATGTATCTCTTAGTTTGTGATTCATGGGGTTCCGGATTTTGGGAGTGTTAGGTTGAGATTTTGTACTGTTATGTGAAAGGCGGCATCTTAAACACTGTTTTATTTTACTATTTTGATTTTTAAATTATTTCTTCCGCAATTGTTGTTTATATTATGCATTATGAGGCTTACCTAGTCGTAGAGACTAAGTGCCGTCACGATGGTTCATGGAGGGCGAACCGGGGTCGTGACAAGTTGGTATCAGAGCTCTAGGTTCATAGGAGTCATGAATCACAAGCCGGTTTATTAGAGTCTCGCGGATCGGTACGGAGACGTCTGTACTTATCTACGAGAGGCTATGTAACCGTTAGGAAAATTCCATTTCATTTGATTTCCCTGTCGTGCGAGATTTTTGACATCACAACCCTAAACCTCTGTCTTCCATTCTCTCACAGATGGTGAGGACACATGCTACCAGAGATGATTAGGCACCCGCCTCCCTACTGGAGCTGTCAGAGGTCGGGCCGGGGTAGAGGTCGAGGACGCGCACGGGGTGTAGCCTGAACACCCGCACGAACTGCCACTAAGGTACCACCAGCAGTTCCAGCCGGAGTCCAGGCACCTGATACGCCTACTGCTACTACTACTCCAGCTCTTCAGGAGACTCTTGCGCAGTTCATGAGCATGTACACCACTTTGGCTCAGGCAGGGTTGCTTCCCCTTGCTGCAGCCACATCTCAGGCCGGGGGAGGAGCACAAACTCCCGCTGCCCGCACTCCTGAGCAGCGAGTGCATGCTGATCAGGTCCTAGAGGTTATTCCTGTACAGCCTGTAGTCCCAGGTCAGCCCGGGGACGGGTCAGCGGCTTCAGAGGATGAGCAACGGAGACTTGAGAGGTTCAAGAAGTATGATCCTCCTGTATTCAGTGGGTTAGCAGCAGATGATGCCTTGGGATTTCTAGAGGAGTGTCACCGTATCCTACGCACTATGGGTATATCAGGATCGAGTGGGGTCTCTTTCACTGCCTTCCAGCTTCGAGGAGCCGCCTATGAGTGGTGGTGCACCTATGAGTTAGATAGTCCGGATGAGGCAGCTTCACTGACTTGGACCCAGTTTTCAGATATGTTCCTGAGAAGGTTTGTCCCTCAGAGCCTCAGGGATACATGGCGTGCAGAGTTTGAGCATTTGCGTCAGGGTACTATGACTGTCTCGGAGTATGTTGTCCGTTACACCAGCTTGGCTAGACATGCCCCAGCCTTGGTTTCTACCGTTCGCGAGAGGGTTCGTCGGTTTATTGAGGGGCTTATTCCCAGCATCAGGTCTAGCATGGCTTGTGAGTTGGAGATGGATATTTCTTATCAGCAGGTGGTGAGCATTGCTAGGAGGATAGAGGGTATGCATGCTAGGGAGAGAGAGGACAGGCGGGGCCACGAGTGAGAGGGCAGAGGAGATCAGGAGAAAGAGTTTGAGGAGGCGAGGAGGCCTCGTAGACCGGGGAGATCTGCTGGTCCTTGTTTTGGAGGCAGGGTGCGACATGGTAGAGGTTTTGTGGGTCAACTAGTTCAGTTCGAGCTTCAGGCTTTGCATGGTGACTCAGGTGTTCATGGGCCTCGGGGTACCCGTACCGCACAATTCCCACAGCTTCGTCAGTGGAGAGGGTGCTTTGAGTGTGGAGATACTAGCCATATGGTGAGAGATTGTCCCAGACTTTGGGCCGATGTGTCACAGCGAGGTATTCAGGCGAGTAGAGGGCGCCCAAGAGGGGGAGGCCCGACTCGTTGATGTGTTTCATATAGTAGGCTAAAGGTCGCTACGCCAGCTGAATGTCATTCAGGTATGATTTTGATTTGTTATAGAGGAGCACCATCCGTAGTTCATTACAATTCTGCTTATCGGGGTGAGCTTCCCTATTTGTTGCCTCCACTTATGGGTACGTTTCATGATTAGCACTCTGTTTATGTGATTACCCTGTTGGGAGGTTCTACGAGTGTTAGCCGTGTCTTTCGTCTGTTTCTAGTCATTTTCGAGAGTTATGAGACTAGTAGTAAATTCTTATTGTCCTTTTCGGTATGCTTGATGTGATCTGTGAGTATTTTGGCTACGGGCCATGATGTTCATGCTCCACCCGTGTAGGGGCCAGTACGTGTTGTAATTTTGTTGACGGAATTGATCTAGTGAGAGTTTTCAGCTGGTTTGATGTGCACCCTACTTGTGATTCAGAGTTGAGGGCGGGACCCTCGTGGTATCATGTGAATTGTTGTGTTGAGACCGCGCTGTGTACAGCGGAGAGAGTTATATCAGTGTGAGATCCTTGTGAATCTTTTATATGCTTTAATTCTTTCTTGTTAGATTGTTTTGTCGATTAGTATTGATAGAATGATTTGTGCTTGTCGGGCATGTTTGATAGTTCCCGTGTGTGTTTCCCTTTCCATATTCAGTCATTTTCGTTTCGTGCTTCTTGAGTTTTATCTTGTGGGGTGTGTACCCGTTGGTATTAGCTGTGATTAGGTGATTCCGGTGTTTAGTTATGTGGATTTCGTGGTTCTTGCATCATCGTCAGTGTTATGGAGGTTTGAAACGGGTTCCTATTGAATATGAGGCTTATGGCCGGAGTCGGATGTGATTTCGGGCGGATATTGTGATAAAAAATGTTCGTGTGGGCTTAGGTGTGATGTGTCATGTTGAGAGGTTGTACTATATGAGTGTCGGCATGAATTGAAGTAACTGGTTGAGACTGATACCGAGTATGGATTTAGCATCGGGCCCTTGGAAATGGATGGGAGGTGAAAATTTTGGCCCTAAGGCTTATTAGTATTGTTAGAAGAGCTAAATTTCAGTTGAGATGACGTCATTAGGTTTATGTAGATTGGGGTGATGTGGGATCACCCGCGGGTGTATGTTGGAAGTGTGCATTTAGTGACTTGAGGACTTCGAGGCGAATCTTGGCACGTTCGAGGACGAACGTTGGTTTTAAGAGGGGGAGGATGTAATGACCCGGCCGATCATTTTGAGAAATTAAGCTCTGTTCGGCAGCGTAAGGTCTGGAACAGCTTCATAATATGAGTATCGACTTGCTTGCATGGTTGAATTCAGTTAACGGATGATTCAGAGTCAAACTGGAAGAAGGAATCTATTTTTTGGAAGTTTGAACGGTGAGAATTTGATCGGAGTTGGACTTTTGAGTAAACGGCCCCGGAATGGGTTCTGGGTGATCTCAACAGCTTCGTATAGTGATTTTGGACGTAGGCGTGCGTTCGGATTGTGTTTTGGAGGTCCGTAGCTAATTTACGCTTGAAATGCCAAAAGTTGAATTTTTGAAGTTTCCGGTTCGATAGTGAGATTTTTATATCGGGGTCGGAATGGAATTCCGGAAGTTGGAGTAGCTCCGAAGTGTTGAATGTGACGTGTGTGCTAAATTTCAGGTTATTCGGACGAGGTTTGATAGACTTTTTGATCGAAAGCGTAATTTGAGAGTTTTTTGGAATTCTTAGGCTTGTATCCGATGAAAAATTGGTGTTTTGATGTTGTTTGAGCGTTCTGAAGGTCGGAACAAGTTTGAATGATGTTTTAGGATTGGTCGGCATGTTTGGTTGAGGTCCCGGGGACCTCGGGTGTGTTCCAGGTGGGCCACGGGTCATTTTTCCCTATGTTTGAACTGCCGTTCTGCTATCTGGTGTTTCCTTCTATGCGATCGCATAGGCGTAGCCGCAATCGAGTAGTACAATGTCAAGCTGCCATATTTTCCTTCATTGCGTTCGCACAGATAGCTTCGTGATCGCTTAGTGTAGCTCTGGGCCTCAACATTTTTCCTTCTTTGCGATCGCATTGTTTTGTTCGCGATCGCGTAGCACAACATTTGGACAGTAGCCATTTTCCTTTTACGCGATCGCATCAGTCCTTTCGCGATCGCGTAGCACACTTTGGGCCAACAACTATTTCTTCTATGCGATCGCATCTCTTCTCCGGCGATCGCGATGTACAAATACTTGGGCAGTATTTAAATAGCCCATCCGCGGCCCTTCTTCATTTTTCCACCATTTTTGAACGGGATTGAAGCTTTTGAGGGAGATTTTTGAGGAAACCAAAGGGGAATCACTTGGATGTAATATTCTTTACTTCATAACTCGTTTATATGTGATTAAAGGTCTAATTAGTGGTGAAAAATTAGGAAAAAATCAGTACAAAATGGGTAATTAGGCCTTGAGATTAAGAGACCTTAAAATGGGTATTTGAGGGGTCAATTGAACTTTGACTTTAGTGTTCTTGATATTTATAGACTCGTGAGAGTACGAGGGTTCTGAAAATGTGAATTTTACCCGGTTCCGAGGCGTGGGCTTGAGGGGCATTTTGGTCATTTTACCTAAATTCGCGTATTAGCTTAGAATTTGTTTGTAGAATCAGTTATTTGAAGTGTTATTTACACTATGCAATTGAATTGAATAGATTTGGGCCATTTGGAGTTGAGTTCTCGTGGCAAGAACGTGATTTCGGGTTGATTTTGAGCCGGTTCGAGGTAAATATCTTGCCTAACCTTGTGTGGGGGGACTTCCCCCATAGGATTTGAGTCTGCTGTGTTGATTGTAGTTCGTGTACGCGAGGTGAAGAGTGCATGCTCGGACTTATTTGTGGAAAAATTGGCCTTTTAGGATTCTTAGGTCCTTATATTCACTGTGTATGAACGTGTACTTGATATGCTTGAGTTTTCCACTTACTAGTTTCACCTCTACATGATCTAATTGGAATTAATTGCTCATGATTCATTCTTATTGACTATTTGACTCTTATTTTGCTTAACTGAAGATTTTTACCTCTTCTATTGTCATGCTATCTTTCATAGTTGCTCGTCTTTATTGGAAATCATTATTATCTCCCATGTAATTGTTTAGTCTTGATTGAGGTGATGATTATCTTCCCGCTGCTCATACTTAATGGAAATTATTGTATATTCTTCGTAAATTGCCAACCTTAAAAGAAGTTTAGATAATCTATATTTAGTGGACATTTCCTTATTTGGAATTATTTGATTCGTGTTAGCTTCCTTGTTGTTGAATTACATATTGTGGGATCGTTGCTTCATATTATTTTCTCCCTTGTTGAGTTGTTCTTATCACGCTTAGTATTCTCTATTGTGGTTATTCCTTGTGAGCTAGTTTTACCGTCTCCTTGTGATCGAAAGTTCTTGAGTTGATTTACTTGTCATGTTCTTATATATATTGTCATTGTTGCTATTGTACTTGTTGTGGTGGTGCACGAGGTTTCTGCCGTGCAGTTGTTGATATTGTGATGCACGAGGTTTCTTGCCGTGCGGCTGTTGTTATGGGGTTGCACGAGATTTTTGCCGTGCTATCGCTACTATTGATATATTTCACATGCAGCGTGACAAGGCGAGGTATGTATATATATATGCTTATATGTGGGTTGCGCATGTGGCAAGACAAGGTGGGAACATTATGATGCACGTGTGGTGAAACAAGGCGGGCACTCATTATGTTATTATTTGCACACGTGGGAGACAATGTGGGCTATGTCAGGGATTGATTGTGATAATTTGTGATGACCTGGGGGCATTCTTGTTGTTTAATATTGTGTTGTGGTACGCTTACCTGTACGAGCTTTATCTCGTGGAAGTTGTGAGGAAACATCTTACGTGCTGTCCGTTCTTTTCCTTACGCTTATTAGCTGGTAGGAACTATGTTAAAGTACTTGCACAAGCATACACGTAGTTGAACACTCCTATTGGACGTGAAGTCCTCCTGATTTTGCTGACTATAGATGTACACCCTCGTTTACTTGTTATATATGTGAGAGTGGCTCTAGTTAGCAAGTGAGTTGTCAGCATGACCATGAGGTTGATGGGGGCACAGGTTGCCAAGTGTTAGATTTCAAGTATTTGCATGGCGACATCGTGAGCTGTAATTTATCCGAGATTCGGTACTTCGTGGAAATTGTTGGATAGGACCTGATGTGAACACTGTCGCAGGACCTGAGTTATTGCTTACCTTTACTGTAGTGTGAATTTAGGATTTTGGGTTTGCGTTTTCGCTCGCTCTTCTATGTCATTATTTTTGTATTTCCGCTGTTACTTGCTGTTTTCTTCCCTTATTGTGATTGTAGTACTGTTAGCCATTTCGTGTAGTTTTTATACATACATCATGTTCCGTTGTTCCTATATTTGTACAGTTTATTGGACCGGTAGGTGTCTTGACTGTTCCTTGTCACTACTCTACCGAGGTTAGTCTTGATACTTACTGGGCACCGCTGTGGTGTGCTCATGCTACTCTTCTGCACATTTTTGTTGTGCAGATCCAGATACTTTCACTCAGTCTTATCATCCTTGAGGCGAGGCGCTTCTGTTGAGAATTCGAGGTATATCTGCCGCGTCCGCAGACCGAGGAGTCCCTTTCTATCTTTCTGTAATAGTATAGCCCTTTAGTAGTTTTCCTTTTGTTAGACGTTTCTGGAGTTAGAGCTTCTTATGTATCTCTTAGCTTGTGATTCATGGGGTTCCAGATTTTGGGAGTGTTAGGTTGAGATTTTGTACTGTTATGTGCCATACGGCATCTTAAACACTGTTTTATTTTGCTATTTCGGTTTTTAAATTTTTTCTTCCGCAATTGTTGTTTATATTCCGCATTATTAGGCTTACCTAGTCGTAGAGACTAGGTGCCGTCACGATGGTTCACTGAGGGCGAACCGGGGTCGTGACATATATCTTTTAATACAAGATCGTTCAAGACTGTTCGGCAACAACTAAACATTATCAGATACTAATATTAACAAAGATGTCAGATCACTTCACAAAGTAGAAAGCTTATAACTACAGAGATTGAAATGTTCTCAAAAACTACTAAATTTAGAAATCTATAGATAATATATCAGATACTTCAATTAACAAAGAGGTCAGACTAAATATCAAAGTAAAGCAGTTAGAATACAGATGATAAACAACCAAGACCAAACTTAAATGACTTAAGTTCTATATTGATGAAATCCCAAACAATCCAAATTTAAATAGCTATAGTTCAAGTGCCTTTTCCTTTCCTCCCTAACACGCCTCTTCGTGCAGCTTGCCAAAACAAACATCGCAGTATGGCGCCAAACCAAAAGTTGCATGCAAATTTGTTTGGAGAAACAAACCAAATTAAAGTTAGTTATCAAGTACAACTGCATTGTCCATAAAATGCAAATGCCAATGACTACCATTTTGAAGACACTCCATAACTTATCACGAAATCCTAATCCAAACCACAACTTTGCATTTTATGCGAAGTAATATGCAAACAAAATTCAGACTTTAAAGAAAAATGACTTATGTTCACAATCGTTTTCTATTCAAGGTAACACTAGAAAACGATTACCTAAGTTATAACATACACGCCCATGGGCCATGTAAAGCATATTTTCTGTGGGCTTCTCGAAAAATACATCACATCATCAGTGTTTGCATATAGTTATCTCAATGGATAGCCTATCCACAAGTCAATCATCTCAAAACAACAACAACGACAACAACAACAGCGAACCCAGTATAATCCCATGAATGAGGTCTGGGGAGGGTAGTGTGTATGCAGACTATTGAGTATTGAAGTTTTGATGATTAACAAAATGTGACTAACTACTCAAAGAACCAGGTCCTCAATGTAGCTGCTTAACTGTTGTGAAGAACCAGCTTCTCAAGTTAAAGGATCAGCTCCTCATGATTGCTACTTGTACATTTGTACAAGACATTAACTTTATCTCAAAGTTACTAGGTCCGAGTTTGATGGAAGATGACTGCTGTAAGTCATAAGGGTCGTTGCTCAAGAAGATATGGATAAGTCAATCAGAGACAAAAGTCTCAAAGCTTGTGGAATTCTTAGAACAGTAGGAGTCTTATTGAAGAGGAAGCTGACTATGAATATGACTCCAAGAAGATCTCAAGTCGTGTTTAAATAGGATTGAGTTTGGACTTCTGAACTATCCTTTTACACATCAAAGAGTCATCAAGTGGTTCACTTGTGTTTAGTACTTGTCTTGTACTCTTTCCGAGTTAATCTAGTAAATATATTTCAGGAAATTGAGTTGTAATCAAGTATTATAAACAATTAGTGAGTTGCAGTGAGTGTTTGGTGTTACAAGTTAGAGTTATTTGTGAATCAAATAGGAGTAGTAGGAGTACTGGAGAGTATTTAATCACAGTATTGTAATTGATACATTTTGGCTCATTGTTCTAGTGGAGTTTGAGCTAAAAATCCTACTTGGTAGGTTGTGGTTTTTGCACCTTTTCAGTCGAGTAATTTTCTACGTAAAAATCATTGTGTTCATTTTATTACTTGTTTACTTTTAGCTTAAGGAACACGGTAAAGAACCAAGTTCTTTAGTAATTCATACGGGCACTCAAACTAACAATTGGTATAAGAGGTTCTCTCATTTATACGGCTAACACCTAGAGAGATCTTCAAAGAAAGATGAGTGCTCCGCCTGGAATTAATGAAGGACAATCAACTACCAGACCACCCATGTTCAATGGAAAATATTACAGTTGGTGGAAAGCAAGAATGGAAGATTTCTTGACAGCTCAAACCTATGAACTATGGATCATAGTATACCAAGGTCCTTTGATTCCTACTAAACAAAATGCATAAAGTGAAACAGTTCCTAAAGACCCCTCCGAATTTGTGGCAGCAGATTTCAGAATGATGGAGAAGAATGCAAAGGCTAAGAAAATCCTTATATGTGGACTTGGTCTTGATGAGTCCAACAGAATTTCTGTATTCTCTAATGTGAAGCAGATTTGGGATGCACCCGAAACTGCTCATGAAGAAAAAAATCAAGTTAAGAGATCAAGAATTGAAGTACTCATGGGAAACTATGAGCTTTTCTCCATGAAGGAGTCTGAGCACATCCACGATAAGATGACTAGGTTCACTATAATAACCAATAAACTGAAATAACTTGGAAAGGTGATTACCTCAGAAGAGTTGGTTAGCAAAGTCCTAAGAATCCTTCCAGCTTCATGGGAATCAAAAGTCACTGTAATCCAGGAAGCCAAGGAATTGGATAAAATCTCACTTGATGAGTTGGTTGGAAACTTAAAATCTCATGAAATGAGAAAGATGGAACTGTGTAAAGAAGAACCAAAGAAGGATAAGGCCTTGCTCCTTAAGGCGTCTGAGGATGATGGATCTGACTATGATGATCCCGATCTAGCAATGTTTGCCAAGTGCAAGAAGTTCATGAAGAATTTCAAAAGTGTATCCAAGAGAGAGAGGAGCAATAAGCACAAGTAAATCGACAAAGCTAATTATAATGGGTGCTACAAGTGTGGCAAACTAGATCACATGGTAAAGGAGTGTCCAATGTGGGAAATCGAGCGAAGAAAAGAACGAGCTGAAAAGAGAAATGAGAGAAGATGAGAGAGAAGGGTTCCAACAAAGGGAAAATTCTAGGCAAAGGATGTCACGCCCCAACCTCAGGAGGCGCGACCGGCGCTCAATCGAGTGAACCCAGCTGAGCAAGCCTTATTGACCCTTTCTACCCAACTCAATATGATTAGGGAATCCGGCTTTCGATTAATTAGACAATAGCATACTTGAGCATTCAACATTGTTAGTTCATTTTTATATCACACATCTTAAGTCATGGCTAAGTCTCCAAGAGTTTTATACAGCCATTGCTTAGGCGGGCTAGGGAATAAAGTTATAACACAGATCATTAACCCAACCAACACTCATACATAACCCACACAACGTCTACGGAGCCTCTATGGATACAAAAGACGAATTATGACAATGCCGGCAACAAGGCCTCGGCTATACCTTAAAATAGAAGTCTACAACAAAGAAGCACATCATAGCTCCTTGAAGGAAACAGGAGCTCACCAAGTCTTCGGGAGAAGGACACTCCGCTATGCGTGATCGGCACTGTCCGCTATAGAACCACCTACATTCATTTAAAAATGTAGCGCCCCGGGCAAAAGGGACGTTAGTACCATGGAATAGTACTAGTATGTATAACTAAACACCATCTAATTAGAAAGAAGTTTCATACAAGAATAAGAAAATCACAAGTATAACTCAAAGGCTTTAAACTATCACAACGTTATCAAATAAAGGAATCATACAACTTTCACATCATTTTTCCATAGTTTTTTAGTTTAGGGCATTCCACATTATTCATCATTGCTCACAATGCCACCGCTATCTTGAGCGGAGTCCATCTCGACCCGATCGACTAGGTTGCCTCCTTTGAGGCATACGCTTCAATCACAATCTCATTTTCCCTTTTTTCGGAATTCAATTTCAGCATAATACCACCATGTGTGCGGCATGGCATCCGATCACGGCCCGATCGGCTAGGCTGCCTTACCACGGCGTTGTTCCTTTCTCATTAGTCATTTCATTTCACATATATCATTTCATAGGCACTTGGGGCCACAACTTATCACATCATTCTTGGCATTAGGCCACATTTGACATTATTCCCAATTACAATATTAGCTTTGCCATTTAGGACAGTAGGTGCACACAATGGCTATTTAAATTGTAAGCATAAATAAGATTCCCAGTAGATGGCACAACAACACAATTTCAATCCAAATTAAAGTCTAAGCATTTCAATACATGATTCATACCTCTTGCCCCTTTCCATTTATCAAGATAGCACATTGATTACGTTGCGACACATCTTTCACGCGTATAAAATTACAATATCAATTCATGTAAAATAATAGTTAACGCAAGAATCCAAACTTTAGCCTTAACACATTTGCACAAGCACTTAATGAAGCTCAATTTCTAAAAGACGGGGTTTTAGCCATACATACCTCAATAAAGCTTCCCTTAATCCTTACGAAATTCCAGAACTCTTAGCACTTCGATCTATTATATAAGAATTACAAATTGAACCAAGAATTAGGGACAAGATTAGGATTCTAGCTCGTCTGAGCATATTATCGAGCACTAGGGGTGCATTGTGATCTTAGGTCCTTTTTGTGAGAGATTTCTATCATTTTATACCCTAATTGCTTTCTTTTTATTTCACAACTTCCCAATACTCCATGATCTTGTATCCATGCAAGAAATCTATATTTATACCCATAAATTACCTCACTAATGAGCCATTTATGTCTATGTCTAAAATTTAAGAGTTGGGGTGATGAAGTCTTACCTCTTGGGATGAAGGTTTAGGTGCCTCACTTGATTATCTTCAATGTCTAACAAGGATTTATGGAGCCATTTTTTATGAACAACACTTCCCCTCTCTTAAACTCTCTTTCTCACTCTAGAAGTACCAGGAAATAGGCTCAAAATGAGTTATTGCACAAGATATAACGATAGGGGGTCGGGTCTTAAAAATTAGAAAATGGGAACCCGACTCAAATCTGCGATCGCATTCGTGATCGCAAAGCTGACATGCGGTCCGCAGAATGGACCGCAAAATGCTCCCTAAAATCTGAAGACATTGTTTGGATATGCGATGGAAATGCGGTCCGCATACCCGTTCTGCGGTCCCTTACAAAATCCCAAGGGGATTATGCGACGACTATGCGGTCCGCATAACGATTATGCGATCGCATAATTGACCGCATAGTTGACCTCAAATTTGACCAACACACTGTTTCACTTTGCGGCGACTATGCGGTCTGCATACCTGTTATGCGACCGCATTCTCGACCGCATAAACGCACTTTTCTAGAAAACATTATTTCTAACTTAGCACTATGAGCTCCCGGGTTTTAAGTAGAAATTTTTACGGGGCCTTACAAAGGATTTACTGAAGCTTTGAAACAGGCATTCCTGGCAGCATATGAGGATAGTGGGAGTGATCAAGAGGAAGAAAAGGAGGATGAGGCTATTAGTCTCTATGTTGTGATCGACGAACACCAAGCTGTGAAGACAGACCCCCCAGTACAACTTGGGATGCACATTGGAAGACCTCTTTTGTTTGATGAACTCCATTATGATGAATGGAAGCTACATACGGAAATATTTCTTCAGGCTACTGACTTTGATCTATGGGTAATTGTCAGTCATGGACCAATTCTCCCAACCAAATTGGATGGTAAAGGTAACAAGTGCAACAAAAGAGAAGAGGAATACGATGAGGAGGATCATCAGCTAGTTTAGAAAAATGCCAAAGCAAAGGACTTGCTCTACAGAAATCTGTCTAGAAACACTCTCTTCAGAGTGTCCTCTTGCATCTCTGCTCATGATATATAGAGGACATTGGAAACTGACTTTGGAAATGAAAACATCAAAGTTGCTCTGGTGGCGATTGAAGAATCAAAAATAGAGGAAGAAGTGGCCTTGAGTGATTCAAAAACTAAAGACGAGACAAACCAGGTAAGTATATCTGACTTGAAAGAAAATATTCATGCTATGTCCAAAAAGAAACTAATGGCCATAATTGTGACCTTAATGAATGAAATGGATAAAATGAATAATGGAAATGGTCTGCTAATCAGTAATCTTTCTTGTGTCAAACTTGACATCAAAGAGCTTGAATCTGACAAAGCTAGTTTAGAGAAACAAGTCAAAGACCTTAAGAACTAGGTCCTTGAATTAACTTTTGAGAATGAGAAGTCTCTTGATACATATGGCAAAGGCAAAATGAGTGATCTGCAAGATAAGCTAGAAAAGGAATTAAAAATTGCTAATGATAATCTTTGTAAAGTTGAATGTAGAATAAAGTCCTGCATGAGAACCTAGAAAAAGCTAATTATGAACTCCCATTCGGCTACCACGTGCCCCCATGAAGGGTCGTTCTATAGAAAATAAAAATGTCGTCTTCCTCAGACTTGTCCCTGAGCCGAAGAAGCGAATCAGAATCCAGCACCCGAGAACTGGAGCTCTTCTTGGGTTTTACGAGCCACTCCTTTCTTTGGCTTCACCACAGGGCTTGAAGAGCCCGAAGTTTTTCTTTTATCTTCTTCTTTTCCCCTACGGCAGCCCCGGGGTTTCCTATAACGGAAGGATCAATGGACAAGGACACGTCCTCATCCCCTTCAGAAGGACTAAGTTCGATGGTCTTAGGCAAACCTACAACAACAAAGGGGAAGAAAAGTCAGTATGATGAAAGTTAGAAGCATGCTGTTAACAATTTTAGGAGAGACCTTACAATGAGAACGGGCCTTCCATCGGCCCTTCGAAAGTTTGTGCCATGCGCGCTCGGAGTACGTCATCTGTGTACAGATGCCCTTGATCCATTCCTTTAACTAGGGGACCGCACCCGGAACCCGGTCGACATCTGCACAACCACAAGTATGAATGAGAAGAAAATAATTGAAGAAAAAATTGACGCTTAAGGAGATATTGCACTTACCAGATGCGTTCCATTTCTTAGGGAATAACATGAACTCAGAGGGAATCAAGTCTTCGGTCTTCACCTGAATGAAGCGTCCCTGCCAGTCCCAGTTCGGTCTTCATCAATGCTCGAAAAGGGGGCCTTACTGGCCCGGCGAGTAAGCTTTATCAGTCCCCCTCGGAACATTCGGGGACTGTATAAACGGAGTAGATGATCGATGGTGAACCGACTAGACTCGATCTTGTTCACGAAGTAACGAAGGAGGATCACGATCCTCCACAGAGATGGGTGGATTTTCCCGAGGCACACTTCGTACCTCTTGCAAAAATCCAGAACAATCGAGTATGCTGGGCCCGATGTGAAAGGGTTGTAAATGCCTAATTTTTGCTCTTGTCTTTTTCTTCTACATTATAATTTTTAGGATCATTATGTGTGTATTTGTAGGCTTTTAGAGTTAGATTATGTTAAATAGTTTATTAAAGGGGTTAAGGGATTGGGTTTATTATTTAAAACCAAAATTGGCCCAAAAATTGGACAAACATCACATGCCTAGTAGCTCTAAAACCCAATTCGAATGGGCTGCCTGGAAGACACCAAAACGACGTTGTTTTGGTTAAGCGGGTGAGATCAAATCCCAGCCCTTAATCTTTCCCAAATCCAACGGCTCTCATTGTTTTCCACCCTAGGCATTTAAAGCCCAGTTTAGCCAAAATTTTGCCCCTTTTCCCTTATTACTCTCCCCTCCTTTCTTCTTCCTCTCTGCCGCTCCACACCGCCACCCTGATCCACCGCCGGAAATCATCCACCGGTGGCAGCAGACCTCCAAACACCCCCAAATTCACATCGCGACCTCCTCTCCTCACCCTCTTTCTAGATTCACAATCCAAATCTTCTAAATCCCTACTGAAAAATGGCAAAACCAAAGCCTAATCGCGCTGCCACCACTGGTGTCGTCGCTCAACGCCTCCAATCTATACCAAAATCGCATAACCTCCTCCTTTTCTCCTCCTCTCTCTAAATCTCCAACTCAAATCCTAAAAAAACTTCACCACCGCCGGCCTCCACCTCTACTTCCATCCGCCAACCACCAAATGCCCCGAACCTCTATTTTTGCTATTATCGACTCAAAGACCTACGGTTCTTTTTGGCAAGATGCCGAAACCCTTTCATTTTAGCGTATGCCCGAAAGAAACGTGCATTTCGGAGTCGGACAGCCGCCTCTTGGCATCTTCGGTGTCTTCTCGTGGCTGGAACAGTTTCAAGAACGCTCGTTAGGTATAATTGTCATCCTTTCAATTAAATTCTGATTGTTTTTTATATAAGTAGGTTAATTTCTGATTTTTCTATTTTTGGTTTGTTGTTTGTTAACTAGACTCTCAAGTTAGGTTTATTTAAATTAGTCATCTCTATTTATCCTAGTTGTTTATTAGATTATCATCGACCAAACTGATCTTAGTATCGTCGAATCGTTTACTTAGTGAGTCGATTGTTTAGTTGTTGAACGTCATCGTCCGATTGTTAACGATGCTCGTCTAATTTCTGTTTTGAGCGTTAACTTGTAAATTCAGTTGTTTGTTCTATGTTAGTTTAAATTTTAGTTCCATTTGAAATCTTGTTTCTGTTTTGTCAATTTTTAGTTGTTTCAGTTTAATTTGGTTCAAAACCAATAGGGTGATATTGATGTTGTTAAAATCTGAAGTTTAGATAATTTTATCATAAAATAGGGTACTAGTAGTCTACTTTTTACTAGTAGGGTAGCTGAAATAATATTTTTCTCCTTGCTTCTGTATAGTAGATTTTCAGGCTGTCTTTTCACCTCTTGGACAGCCTTTGAACAATGTTCAGCACACAAAGTCAGTCTTTTTTGGACAGACTTTTGGTGAACCAAAATCTGTCCAAAAAGTGACCTTATTTTCCTATTTAAGGGGCTGCTCTTTCCTCACTTCACACACACTCTATGACACTTAGAAAACATCTTGGACTCTAAGAAAAACACACATCTTTGAGAGTAAAAAGGAGTAGCTGAAACTTGAGAGTTATAAGCAAGATTGTTGAGAGAAAATGTTCAAAAAACACTAATGACCTTGGAGTTATTTTCTTAGTTTAGTTCATTCAAAATCTGTTGTGTTCTTTGGTTTATTTCTGAGTTTCGTGGGCTGGTTTTAAATGCTGTTGCTGCTAGTTTTGTTGCTGTTTGCTGGGTTTATTACCATATTAGATAGTGGTAGACGAAGCGAAGTCCGTTATTGCTGTATGCTTTCGAATCTGCAATCTAGGTATTCTTCTGGCCTTTTTAATGTAGCCTCTGGTGCAAATAAATCAAAAGCATGATGTTATGAATCTGATTCCTAGCATGTCTTGACTTTATTTCCTTAGTAGATGATTGAATAAATGTGTAAACTTCATGAACATGTGTTCGCTGTTTCCTTCAAGTTTTAGTCTCTTCTAGTTTCCTTTTAAGTTAAAAGTCATAGATGATTGCTTCATTTGCTAACAGGCTGTGTTGGTAGATCTCATCTAATGACACAATTTAGTTTAAGGAACAGGTGACTGTAAGATAGGTTTTTAAAACCTTCTAATAGCTAAAAGTTTAGAGTAAATGTGTATGTTTAAGCTGAAAATTGGTCATTGAAACTACACTTAGTAATTTAAGACATCTTATCACATAAGCAGAATAGTGGCCTATCTCTCCCTTTCTTTTAGTTTAAGTAGAAGATTGCATGTTAAAGTTTCTTTTTTTAAAATTATTAAGTTTCTTTAAGGTCTCTTAAGTAGAAATGAGCATTTGAAGATAGAAGAAGATTATGTGTGTCTACTGAAAGTTTTGTTTATTGCTATTTGGGAGCCAAAATATTTGAACTACATCTTGCTATTGTTTGAGCAGAGTTATTTTGTATCTCTCTGTTAATTGCTTCATTCTCCTTAAATGTTGAAAAAAATAATCTCAAGTGACTACATTGTTTGAAAAAGGGAAAAGTGTTGTAACGTTTTTTTTTTTTTAAGATTAAATTATTGGTCCTTTAGAGTTCTTAACATGATAGCTTAGATTAAGTTGAGAAATTATCTTTAGTTCTTTAGAAGTTTCATGTCAAGTTACGTTCTTTTCTTTGTTTTTTGGAATTTGAGAAAATGGAACCAAGTGTTTTATTCTAGTTCATATCAATTGCTAGAGTGTAGTTAATGACACATGCCTTGTAGTTATTAAATAATATTTTCTTTGGTTAGATTTTGTTTGGAACGTGCGCTAAAATTAAAATAAATTCAGCAACCCAACATAATTAATCAACTGGTCCAATGGCCATTTAAAATCAAATGGGTGACAAAGTCTTGGCTCAAAATAACCAAAGATGGACCGGCAGCTCAATTGTAAATAGTTGGCCCATTTCCTTGTCACGCCCCGAACCTGGGGGCGAGTCCGGCAACTGGTGCCTCACCTAACCTTGCGTACCAGCTTGCGACTAAGGGACTCTGAACATATAATGTCATACTTTGGCCATGGGCCGCATTGCAAGACAATTTACGAAGCAAAATATAAAACTGAATGGAAACTAACGCTGACTAAACGTCAATATAACGCTGGGCCGACAAGACCGTCATAACTATTACAGCTGACAAACCAACAAAATATACATACAAGGCCTACAAGCCCAACATACTGCACTAACTGACAGGATATGTCTACAAGCCTCTACTGATGGATGTATTGTGATCGGAACAGGGCCCCGACCTACCCATAACATATATACATATATACATAAGATGTACACAAAACTCAAGACCCCGCAACTCCGAAGGACGTGGAGCTTACCGATCAGGCTGAACTCGGGCAACACCTACTGAGGAGGTCTACCCGTCTATATGACTGAACCTGCACGCATGAAATGCAGCGCCCCCAGAAAAGGGGCGTCAGTACGAAATAATTTACCGAGTATGTAAGGCAATAAAATAACTGAAAGCTGAAACTGAACTGATAATATGATAACTGAAAGTAACTGGGAGTCAAAGATGATCTGGTGATATACTTACCTACTGGTACTGACTCATCTCTCTCAATATAGTAAGTAAAATAAATGTCCAGCCCTATAAGGCTCGGAACGTGTAACTTCTCTGTCGAAGTAGGCTCGCTCATAGGCGCTCGGCCATACTTGGCTTTGTATCTCAGCCATTATGGGCTTGCTCATAGGTGCTCGGCCACAGTAGGCTCGGTATATAACATACCATATGATCAGAGGTTGCCCAATAGGGGCCTGCCCATCGATTATAGCTCGATGGTGGTGAAAATATTGTAATACTATATATATATATATATATATATATATATATATATATATATATATATACACACACTCTGTCTTCTAACTAGAAGAAGACAATACTTAACTGAATAAAAAGTCTCGATAAGGGGGAATACTGCAACTTAAGAAACTAGGATAACGTACATAAGTTCAACAATACAAACTTCTCTTTATGCCTCGTTATCAAACTCACGTAGTTACGGGATCACGCCAAGATGAAGGAAAGGTTTAGCCTTAACATACCTTATCACAATCTTTCCAGTCACCAAGTTGAACTCGCCTCTTCGCACCTTAATCTACAAACACGAAAATAATATTATCATTAAGTTGTGAAAAGTACAATTATCGCAGAACGAATGACAAGCTTATTTTGTATTAAAACGGGAAACATCTCCCTTATAATCCTTACTTCCTCCAAATTCAAGATAACACCCACAACACAAGAACACAACAATAACAACATATATACATTGTTTTCCAGCCTTATATACACCATCAAATACTACAAAATAGCCTAACACACCCCAATCTCTTCATACACAAAACGACCACCGTAGTAGTCTCAAACAACCCGGAAATATTACGACGAATGACCAGCTCACCACCCTACATTTATGTGGTGTTTCTACATACCCTTCCTCCTCCAAAACTCCACAAAAAATTAGTAAAATACACAGCCCAACAGCAACATAAAACAGTCCATAAAATAGTCTGCTACAAGTTAATAACTCGAACTCACGGCTTTCGATCACCGTCCCGTGAGTTCTTACAAGTATAGAACGACTTACCATGAATTTACAGCAGAAAAAATGGATGAAAGAGATAAGTAAACTCACCTTATTTGTTGGATAACTCAGCTCCTATCTTGGTTCTTCAATCTCTAGGTTTTACCTCCAATTAAAACTTGAAAGGAAGAGAAAATCAATTAGGGTTTGTGGGAAATTTTTGGGAGGATTTTTGCAGAGCTTATGTCTTGTCACGCCCCGAACTATGGCCTGGGCGTAACACGACACTCGGTGCCTGACTGCATGCGACCGAGCGAACCAACTGTATGGCTGGATCAACATGTGGTATAACTATGAGCTAGAGGTAAATGTAAATCATGATAGTCTGCTAAAAAGTCTGATTGAAATATCATAGATGCGGAAAAATACTGAAGGGTCTGCAAGTATAAACAAGTAGCCGACAAGGCTAACACATGAAAGCCTGCTAATATCTGACTGACTGGGTTATAGTCTACGAAGCCTCTAAAGAATACTGAAAACGCCAACTGTTTACCGGGACAAGGTCCCCGGTATACCTTATTAACTGAAATACTATAATGACTAAAACAGAAGAGAGATAACGCCCCGAAAGACTGGGGCTCACCAATAGCTGATACGAGATGTCCTAGCAAGCTGAATCGTCGACCTGTAAATCGTTACCTGCATCGCGAGATACAGGCCCCGGGCAAAAAGGGCGTCAGTACATTTGAATTGTACTGGTATGTAAAATATCTGAACAAAACAACTATAAATACTGAAACTGAAACTGAATTGCTAGCTGATAAACTGATAAACTGATAACTGAACAAGGAAGTAAGGATGTGAATACTCCCTCTTCTGAATGATGAACAACCTGTTTAACTGAATATTAAACTGCGGCCTCAGGCCCAATATATATATATATATATATATATATATATATATATATATATGTGTGTGTGTGTGTGTGTGTGTGTGTGTGTGTGTGTGTGTGTGTGTGTGTGTGCACAACTGCGGCCTCGGGCCCAAGTATACGTATACATAACTGCGACCTCAGCCCCAAAGATGCATAAAGCATAAACTGCGGCCTCAGGCCCAAATACAGGTGTTCAACATTCAAGAATATAAAATCAGGAACTGAGAATCATATTACAATACATGATACTGAAATAATGAGCCATACTGGGTTACATGATACTGGAATAGTGAATAGGATTAGACTGAGATGAGTATTCATAACAAGTTGATATGTCATAACTGAAACTCATAGAATATCGAATGATTATGAGACTATGCCATCCAGAGAATAGAAGTCCTACTACTGATCAGGGAACTAAGGCATAGTTCCTTTATGAGGAAACTGGTAATGATCATAATGAATGGGACGCAGGGAGAATCATAGACATTCCCAAACGTAAAGAGTTAGCCTTACATACCTTAACTTCCTGCTCTTGAGCGTAATACAACGTTTGCCAATCCTTTCAACTTCAATCTATAGCAATACAAGTCACAGGGATTCCACATTAGCAATAATGCTCATGTTTTGGTCACTTAAGCATTTTGTCAAACACTTGGTAAAAATAAAGCTTCATAGTCCTTATTAATGGTATCTCTACACCCAACAACCCATTCTCTTATTCCTAGATAAATTCTAAGGTCTCAAATGATTACACCAACATTATTCTTCATCACCCATAAGGCAAACAACACTCTTAACCAATAATCAACACTCAACACCCCAACCCTATAATCGTTCATGCTTTTCTATCAACCCCAACAACTCATGTCTCATGAACTAGGATTTATAATCATTAAACCAATGCTAGAATCAATTAGAGGGTGAAGACATTACCTTTTCGAAGTTCAAACCCTTGATTTTCGAGTTCTAGGCTTCCTTCTCTCAACAATGATGTCCCAATCGAATATCTAATGATATGGAGGGTTTACCCATGTTAATAAGATGTTGGAAAAGTGAAATTAACTTAGAATCACTATTAAAACTTACCTTGGGTGGAGGAAGGACCCTTAAGGAGTTAGGTTTTTGAGAGTTCCCCTTTCTAGAGCAAGTTTTTATGTTTTGGGGCTGTGGGGGACGAAATATAGCTTTAAAACGACCCCCCACGCGCGAGTTCGCGCACCTGGAGGCTTGTTCGTGCGAGAGTTTGCGCTCAACGTCAGTAACACTGCCTCCCACGCGCGAGTTCGTGCACCTGGAGGCTTGTTCGCGCGAGTGTTCGCGCATACGCGTACTGTTCCGAAAAACGCACATAACTTTTTGCACAGAGATCCGTTCAGGCTCCATAATATATCGTTGGAAAGCTATTTCAAAGGCCTACAACTTTCGTGCTTTGCGTGTTCCCCAATTCCTTACACATTTTCACTAAAACTTGATGGAAGACAAACCTTCTGCAACTTAGTTGATTTTTGTCAAATCTTATGCGCCTCTCTTTCCATTTTGATTTTTGAAACAACTATTTTACCCACAATCATCCCGTTGGGACTTCACATGTTCAAAATATAACCTTACCACTCATTTACCACATTCACACCTAAGCCGAATTTACGGGGTGTTACATTATCTCCCCCTTGGGATCATTCGTCCTCGAATGATGGTCCTGGTTGCAACTATGACTATCTATGGACATTAAACGGGTGTGATGATGATATGCGAATATTGAAATATCGTGAATACATGTGTATCCAACTGAATGAGCACGTGATCACTAAATACTAAGCTGAGTAAATACTGAAGAACATGGAGATTATAATATATGAACTGAATGGAAAGGTCAATTACCTTCCACATTTTCCTTTTGCCCTTCAAAGAGATGGGGATATCTGGACTTCATGTCCTCCTCAGCTTCCCATGTAGCCTCTTCAATCTTTTGATTCCTCCAAAGCACTTTTACTGAAGCAATTTCCTTAGTTCTGAGCTTGCGAATTTGACGATCAAGAATAGCTACTGGAATTTCTTCATAAGATAGGTTGTCTTTAACCCCTATAACCTCTATATGGACCAATATAGCGGGGACTAAGTTTCCCCTTCTTCCCAAATCTCATAACGCCTTTCATGGGCGATACTTTCAAAAACACCCAATCATCAACTTGGAACTCTAAGTCCCTACGCCGCACGTCCGAATAGGACTTTTGGCGACTTTGAGCCGTCTTCAAATGCCTTTGTATTAAGTTGACTTTCTCCATAGACTGATAGACCAAATCGGGTCCTAACAACTTTGTTTCTCCGACTTCGAACCAACCAATTGGTGATCTACACCTTCGCCCATACAAAGCTTCGTACGGTGCAATCTTGATACTGGAGTAATAGCTGTTATTGTAAGCAAACTCAATGAGAGGTAGATGATCGTCCCAACTACCTTTAAAATCAATAACACACGCCCTCAACATATCCTCCAGAGTCTGAATGGTGCGTTCTGCCTGTCCATCTGTCTGAGGATGAAAAGCGGTGCTAAGGTTCACCCTTGTGCCCAATCCCTTCTGAAAGGATTTCCAAAAGTTTGCTGTGAACTGCGCACCACGATCTGAGATAATGGACAAGGGAGTCCCATGCAATCGGCAATTTCTTTGATATACAACTTGGCATAATCCTCGGCCGAATCTGTAGCCTTTACTGGCAAGAAGTGAGCTGACTTGGTAAGTCGATCTACGATCACCCAAATCGAATCATGCTTCCGGAACGAGCGAGGTAGACCGGTTATGAAGTCCATGTTTATCATCTCCCATTTCCAAATGGGAATTTCTATATTCTGAGTTAAACCGCCAGGCCTCTGGTGTTCGACTTTCACCTGCTGGCAATTTGGACACTTAGCCACGAAATCTGCTATATTCTTTTTCATATCGTTCCACCAATAAACCTCCTTAAGATCGTGATACATCTTTGTGGAACCGGGGTGAATAGAATACCTAGAATTGTGGGCTTCTGACATAATCCTCTCTCTGAGCCCATCTACGTTTGGAACACATAGTCTGCCTCTGTATCTCAAGGTACCATCATCTCCCCCTTGTTCAAAAGCCATAGTCTTGTGTTTGTGAATTCCCTCCTTCAGCTGCAATAAGTAGGGATCACTGAACTGTTTTTCCTTCACTTCAGCTACTAAGGAGGATTCAGCCCTGTTCTGGAGAACAACGCCACCATCTTCGGAGTCCAAAAGTCGAACTCCTAGACTTGCTAAGCGGTGGACTTCCTTCACCATAGCTTGCTTGTCTGCCTCAACATGAGCTAAGCTGCCCATAGAACGCCGACTGAGAGCATCGGCTACAATATTTGCTTTTACTGGATGATAGAGGATATCAACATCATAATCTTTAAGTAATTCGAGCCACCTTCTCTGATGTAGATTTAATTCTCTTTACTTGAAGATGTACTGGAGGCTCTTGTGATCTATAAAAATGTCAACATGTACCCCATACAAATAATGGCGCCAGATCTTAAGCGTAAACACCACAGCTTCTAATTCAAGATCATGAGTCGGATAATTCTTCTCATGAGCCTTGAATTGTCTCGACGCGTAGGCTATGACTTTACCGTGCCGCATTAATACACACCCAAGACCAACCCCTGAAGCATCACAATAAACAACAAACCCCAGGGTTCCTTCCGGTAGTGTCAGGACTGGAGCTGAAGTCAACCTCTTCTTTAGATCCTCAAAACTTTTCTCGCACGCGTCCGATCATTGAAACTTGACTTTCTTCTGAGTTAATCTAGTTAAAGGGGACGAGATAAAAGAAAATCCCTCTACGAAACGCCTGTAATAGCTTGCTAGACCCAAGAAACCTCTTATATCAGATACTGAGGTGGGTCTAGGCCAATTCTTTACTGCCTCTATTTTCTGAGAGTCCACCTTCACGCCTTCCCCTGAGATGACATAGCCCAAAAATGCTACTGATTTCAACCAGAATTCACACTTAGAAAATTTTTCATATAGCCTGTGATCCTGCAGTGTCTGCAACACAATTCTGAGATGTTCGGCATGGTCAGTCTCGCTACGGGAATAAATCAAGATGTCATCAATAAACACGATAACAAACAAATCAAGATAAGGCTTGAAGACCCTATTCATCAGGTCCATGAAAGCTGCTGGTGAATTCGTTAAACCAAATGACATTACCAAAAATTCGAAATGCCCATATCGAGTCCTAAAAGCTATTTTTGGAATATCAACTTCCTTAACCTTCAACTGATGGTTTCCTGATCTGAGGTCAATCTTGGAATAACACTGGGCACCCTGAAGTTGATCAAATAAATCATCTATTCTGGGAAGAGGGTACTTATTCTTGATGGTGACTTTATTCAACTGACGATAGTCAATGCACATACGCAAAGACCCATCCTTCTTTCGGACAAACAAGACCGGTGCGCCCCAAGGTGAGACACTTGGCCTTATAAATCCCTTATCTAGAAGATCTTTCAACTGGACTTTTAGCTCTTTCAACTCTGCTGGAGCCATTCTGTAAGGCGGAATAGATATCGGCTTAGTGCCTGGAAGTAGATCAATTCCAAAGTCAATCTCTCTATCGGGAGGGATTCCAGGGAGATCTTCGGGAAACACTTATGGAAACTCATTCGCAATAGGTACCGACTAGAGAGTGGGGATCTGAGCATCTGCATCCTTAACTCGAACTAGGTGATAGATATATCCCTTGGAGATCATCTTTCTGGCTTTAAGGTAGGAAATAAACCTACCCCTAGGTGTTACTGCATCACCCTTCCATTCTAAGACTGGTTCACCGGGAAATTCAAAATTTACTATTTTGGTTCTACAACCCACTTTGGCATAACATGACTCTAACCAATCCATGCCCATGATCACATCGAAGTCCAACATCTCCAATTCTACTAAGTCTGCTACAGTAAGACGATGACGCACTTTAATTGGACATCCCCTATAGATACACCTTGCTATAACTGATTCTCCAACTGGAGTGGACACTTCAAAGGGTTCACACAACTTTTCTGGTTCTACCCCAAATTTCTTTGCAATATATGGGTTACATAAGATAGGGTGGATCCCGGATCTATAAGAGCATAGACATCAAAAGTGAATATTGTTAGCATACCTGTGACAACATCTCCACGAGCCTCTGTATCCTGACGGTCTGCCAGTGCATACAAGCGGTTTCGTCCACTGCCTGCATTATTATACTTTGCTGCGCCGCGCCCTTGCTGAGCTTGAGAGTTATGATGGGCTGCTGAATTAGTGGACTGAGCTACATTGCCTCCATTGTTCTGCTTTGACGATGCATAATCCCTCAAGAAGTGGCCCTGCTGACCGCACCCAAAGCAACCATTTGTGCCCAAACGACACAACCCTGGGTGCCTCTTACCACACGTGTTGCAAATAGGGTGACCAGGGACTCTGTAGCCCACACTAGCCTGTGACTGTGAGTCTGCTGTTCTGAAATTCTGGTTGTTCTTGTTAAACTTTGACCTCTGAACCGGTGCACTAGCTGAAGATGGAGCGGGTCCTGATTTTGATTTCCTGAAGAACTGGCGATTGCCTCCTACTTGAGATCCCCCATGGCTGAAATTTCCTGCAGACTTAGCTCTCTTGCTGAATTCCCTCTCCTTCTCTCTCCGTAGCCGCTCTTCTTCCTTCAACCTGTCTTCGTTCCCTTGAACAAAGGCAACCATCTTAGTGATGGTCATGCCATTATTCTGAGCAGCTATATTAGCATCAGCAAACAAATCATCTGAAAGCCTCAACACAAACCGCCTAACTCTGGCCCTCATATCACGTACCATTTCCGGAGCATACTTGGCCAGAGAGACGAACTTGAGGTAGTACTCATTCACACTCATATCATTCTGTCTGAGTCTCTCAAACTCCAAAGCCTTAGCTTCCAAAATCTCAATGGGTAGAAAGTGCTCAAGGAACGCATCTGCAAACTCCTTCCAAGTCGCAGGATCCGTATCCTCCCCTCGGGACTCTTCCCATGTTTCATACCAAGTGTTGGCAACATCCTTCAGCTGGTACGCAGCAAGCTCTGCTGCCTTAGTGTCTGTAGCATGCATCACTCGAAATATCTTCTGAACCTCATCAATGAAGTTCTGCGGATCCTCATCCTTTTTGGAGCCTGTGAAGACGGGAGGTTTCATGTTAAGGAATTCCCTAGACCTGGAACTACCCGTCTCATGAACACCACTGTTCCCCTGCCTTTGAGCCTGGGTAGCAACAATCTGGGTGAGCAACTGGATAGATCCCCTGACATCCATGTCTGAAGCACTGGGCGCTGAACCCGGTGCAACCCCCTGGGCCGGAGTGTCCTCCTCCTGAGCAGCATTAGCTGTGGCCCCCTGGCTAGTAGTTGAGGCACTCCTGGTGTAATTTCTTTTTGCAGGCATTTTTCTGAAATACGCAATTCGCACGGGTTAGAAAGATTCCTGAAAGCATAGATCTAACTGCACGATCTAGAGTATGAAAGAAATGGAACAATCCTAGATGTCTTGGTGGTCAACTGTTTACATGTGTGGCGCGCACACACACATAAAAGAGACCCCACTGGACACGGCTTCATAGACTCCCTAGGACTCGTGAACCTAGGGCTCTAATACCAAGCTTTGTCACGCCCCGAACTATGGCCTGGGCGTAACACGACACTCGGTGCCTGATTGCATGCGACCGAGCGAACCAACTGTATGGCTGGATCAACATGTGGTATAACTATGAGCTAGAGGTAAATGTAAATGATGATAGTCTGCTAAAAAGTCTGACTGAAATATCATAGATGCGGAAAAATACTGAAAGGTCTGCAAGTATAAACAAGCAGCCGACAAGGCTAACACATGAAAGCCAGCTAATATCTGACTAACTGGGTTATAGTCTACGAAGCCTCTAAAGAATACTGAAAATGCCAACTGTTTACCGGGACAAGGTCCCCGGTATACCTTATTAACTGAAATACTATAATGACTAAAACAAAAGAGAGATAAGGCCCCGAAAGACTGGGGCTCACCAATAGCTGATACGAGATGTCCTTGCAAGCTGAATCCTCGACCTGTAAATCGTTACCTACATCGCGAGATACAGGCCCCGTGCAAAAGGGGCGTCAGTACATTTGAATTGTACTGGTATGTAAAATAGCTGAACAAAAGAACTGTAAATACTGAAACTGAAACTGAACTGCTAGCTGATAAACTGATAACTGAACAAGGAAGTAAGGATATGAATACTCCCTCTTCTGAATGATGAACAACCTGTTTAACTGAATATTAAACTGCGGCCTCAGGCCCATATATATATATATGTGCACAACTGCGGCCTCGGGCCCAATATATGTGCACAACTGCGGCCTCGGGCCCAAGTATATGTATACATAACTGCGGCCTCAGGCCCAAAGATGCATAAAGCATAAACTGCGGCCTCAGGCCCAAATACAGGTGTTCAACATTCAAGAATATAGAATCAGGAACTGAGAATCATATTACAATACATGATATTGAAAAAATGAGCCATACTGGTTTACATGATACTGGAATAGTGAATAGGATTAGACTGAGATGAGTATTCATATCAAGTCGATTTGTCATAACTGAAACTCATAGAATATCGAATGATTGTGAGACTATGCCATCTAGAGAATAGAAGTCCTACTACTGATCAGGGAACTAAGGCATAGTTCCTTTCTGAGGAGACTGGTAATGATCATAATGAATGGGACGTAGGGAGAATCATAGACATTCCCAAACGTAGAGAGTTAGCCTTACATACCTTAACTTCCTGCTCTTGAGCGTAATACAACGTTTGTCAATCCTTTCAACTTCAATCTATAGCAATACAAGTCAAAGGGATTCCACATTAGCTATAATGCTCATGTTTTGGTCACTTAAGCATTTTGTCAAACACTTGGTAAAAATAAAGCTTCATAGTCCTTATTAATGGTGTCTCTACACCCAACAACCCATTCTCTTATTCCTAGATAAATTCTAAGGTCTCAAATGATTACACCAACATTATTCTTCATCACCCATAAGGCAAACAACACTCTTAACCAATAATCAACACTCAACACCCCAACCCTATAATTGTTCGTGCTTTTCTATCAACCCCAACAACTCATGTCTCATGAACTAGGATTTATAATCATTAAACCAATGCTAGAATCAATTAGAGGGTGAAGACATTACCTTTTCGAAGTTCAAACCCTTGATTTTCGAGTTCTAGGCTTCCTTCTCTCAACAATGATGTCCCAATCGAATATCTAATGATATGGAGGATTTACCCATGTTAATAAGATGTTGGAAAAGTGAAATTAACTTAGAATCACTATTAGAACTTACCTTGGGTGGAGGAAGGACCCTTAAGGAGTTAGGTTTTTGAGAGTTCCCCTTTCTAGAGCAAGTTTTTATGTTTTGGGGTTGTGGGGGACGAAATATAGCTTTAAAACGACCCCCCACGCGCGAGTTCGCACACCTGGAGGCTTGTTCGCGCGAGTGTTCGCGCTCAACGGCAGTAACACTACCTCCTACGCGCGAGTTCGCGCACCTGGAGGCTTGTTCGTGCGAGTATTCGTGCACACGCGTACTGTTCCGAATAACGCACATAACGTTTTGAACAGAGGTCCGTTCGGGCTCTATAATATATCGTTGGAAAGCTATTTCAATGGCCTACAACTTTCATGCTTTGCGTGTTCCCCAATTCCTTACACATTTTCACTAAAACTTGATGGAAGACAGACCTTCTGCAACTTAGTGGATTTTTTTCAAATCTTATGCACGTCTCTTTCCATTTTGACTTTTGAAACAACTATTTTACCCACAATCATCCCGTTGGGACTTCACATGTTCAAAATATAACCTTACCACTCATTTACCACATTCACACCTAAGCCGAATTTACGGGGTGTTACATGTCTGGTTATTATGCCTTATTTTCAGCCTAATATATGAAGAAAATAGGCCTTTAGAAGGCCTCTTAGGGCGACCCGAAATGGCCCATTTTTGGGCTCTCATTTTCGCATGTAGGTTACACAACTACTTGTCACCTAGCCGTCTGCGCAATCTCGCAAAAACGCCCATATCTCTCTACTCTGATGTCTTATTGACAAACGGTTTAATGCGTTAGAAAATAGACTCATAGATATCCAATTTGATGGGTAGAACACCCCATAAATCTAAATATATTGGGATAAAATTAGAGTTACATTTGACCCAAATTTTCAGTAAAACTTATGAACGTAACTTGTGATGACTTTCATCGACTTTTGTTCCACAACTCGCTTGACCTTAAAACATATCACACGACTATCATACGACTAACATAATATATAACATAACCTCCTTTATCACGTTAAGAACCCTAGTCTTACCCTAAAAGTACATGTTATAACATTCCCAACTTGTCGACTTTCGATGAAACATTAATTTCTTCAATTCCTTTAGCTTCTGAACCTTCCAACCCTCTTTGTACTTGTTGTTCATGATCATCAATATTTGTAACATCCGAGGTATCATGATTAAATTACTTTATATACTTTCTAATATTATCTCATTTTTGGTCCTACATTATTTACTTACGACGCACTTTTACGTACAAAAATATAGGGTATAACATCATCCCCCTTGGGAACATTCGTCCTCGAATGTTTATTCTTAGAGACTTTGGAAAAGTTTTGCAAGAGTCTCCTCCGTACACTAGACTAAAACCAACCTGCACGCAGCCAGAAAACATACTATGCATGCCACATATGGCCAATGTCTATCAATAGAAACACTTTGCCTCACACGGCCATAAATCATAAATACTGAAAGTCAAAAATAAGAGCTTACCTGATTACCTAATATCCTTAATAGAGTTGTGTTGTAGCATCGCATCTCGAGCCATATCTTCAGTTTTAAATAGGTGGGGGTATTAAGACTTCATTTCTTCATCCACTTCCCACGTCATCGCTTCCACATTCTTGCTTCTCCATAAAACCTTCATGGAGGCTACCTCCTTATTTCGTAGCTTGAGAATTTGTCAGTCTAGGATGGCAGCTAGAATTTCCTCGTATAACAAGTCCTTCGTAATCTGTACATCATCTGTTGGCACCACTAGGGTAGGATCTCCAATGCACTTCTGTAGCATAGATACGTGAAAAAGCGGATGGACAAACTCTAATTCTGAGGGCAATTCTAACTCATATGCTACTTGACCCACTCTCCGTGTTATCCTATAAGGCCCAATAAACCGTGGGCTAAGCTTGCCTTTCTTGCCAAACCTCATCACGTCCTTCATAGGTGATACCTTTAAGAATACCTAGTCATTAACCCCGAACTCTAAGTCTTGTGCCGTATGTCAGAATATGACTTCTGACGACTCCGAGTTGTCAACAGTCGCTCCCGGATAAGATTTACTTTCTCTATGGCCTGCTGAACCAGGTCTGACCCATGTAACCCAGATTCTCCAACATCAAACCACCCTATAGGAGATCTGCACTTACGCCCATACAAAGCCTCGTACGGAGCCATTTGGATACTGAAGTGGTAACTTTTATTATATGCAAACTTGATAAGAGGTAGATGTTCATCCCAACTTCTTTTAAAATCCAACACACATGCTCATAACATATCCTCGAGCGTCTGAATTGTGCGCTCGGCTTGTCCATCAGTCTGTGGATGAAAAGTTGAGCTAAGATTCACCTGAGTCCCTAGACCTCTCTGAAATGACTTCCAAAAATGTGCTGTAAACTGGGCCTCACGGTCAGATATAATAGAAACTGGTACTCCGTGTAGCCGCATTATCTCCTTAATATATAACTTTGCATAATCTTCTGTTGTATATGTAGATTTGACCGGTAAGAAAATGAGCTGATTTTATGAGCCTATCGACTATCACCCATATTGAATCAAACTTATGATTAGAACGAGGCAAACCCATGATAAAGTCCATGTTTATCGCCTTCCATTTCCATGTCAGGATCTCTATAGTCAGCATTAGCCCTCCGGGCTTCTGGTGCTCTACCTTCTTTTGCTGGCAACTAGGACATTGAGCAACAAACTCAACAATGTTCTATTTCGTATCGTTCCACCAGTACACATTCTTAATGTCATGATACATCTTCGTCGACCCATGATGGATGGAGTACCACGAATAATGTGTCCCTGACATTATCCTGTCTCGTAGCCCTGCTACATCTGGAACACATAGACGACCCCTATATCTGAGAACCCTCATCTCCCCTAAGCTCTAACAACGGCTTCTTCTACTGCTGAACTTGCTCTCTCAACTCGACCAACTCTGGGTCCTCGTACTGCCTTTCCTTGACTTCAGCTATGAGAGATGATTTTGCAGTGTTCTGGAGTACAACTCCACCATCGTCAAAATCTACTAATCGAACCCCCAAACAAGCCAATTGATGAATCTCTCTAGTTAATTGTCTTTTCCCGGCCTCTACATGTATCGGCAACTTAAGGCATCCGCTACAACATTAGCTTTCCCTAGATGGTAGAGAATGTTAACATCGTAATCTTTCAATAACTCAAGGCATCGCCTCTGTCACATATTCAACTCTTTCTACTTGAAGATATACTGTAGGTTTTTATGGTCTTTAAATACATCAACATGAACACCATATAAATAATGCCGCCATATCTTAAGTGTATGGACAACCGCAGCTAACTCGAGGTCGTGGGTCGGATAATTCCTCTCGTGCTTCCTCAACTTCCTTGAAGCATACGCAATTACCTTCCCATTTTGCATCAAGACACATCCTAACCCGATACCTAAGGCATCATAATACACGACATAACCCTCTGGACTCTCTGGAAGTGTTAGAACTGGCGCTGAGGTCAACCTATTCTTAAGCTCTTGGAAACTCCACTCGCAAGCCTCCGTCCATTAAAACTTTGTTACTTTCTGCGCCAACTTCGTCAATGGTGCCGAAGGGAAGAAAAACCCTCGACGAACCTCCGGTAGTATCCTGCTAAGCATAGAAACTACGAACCTCTGTCGGAGTGGTAGGTCTAGGCCAAGATTTCATGGCCTCAATCTTCTGAGTGTTTACCTTTATACCTTCATCTGATACAATATGCCCCAAGAATGGTACAGACTTCAACCAGAACTCAAATTAGAAAACTTAGCATACAACTTACGATCACGGAGGGTTTAGAGTACCGCTCGCAGGTGGTCTGCATGCTCACCCTCTGAACGAGAATAAACCAGAATATCATCAATAAATACTATCATGAACATATCTAAAAATGGCCAAAATAGGTTATTCATCAAGTCCATAAATATGGCGGGTGCATTCGTCAACCCGAAGGACATAACAAGGAACTCGAAGTGGCCATATCGGGTCCTGAAGGCTGTCTTTGAATATATTTCTCCCGAACTCTGACCTGGTGGTACCCCGACCTCAAATCTATATTTAAAAAGCATCTAGCCCCCTGCAGCTGATCAAACAAGTCATCGATCCTTGGAAGTGGATACTTATTCTTAATAGTTACCTTGTTCAGCTACCTATAATCGATACACATCCTCAGCGAGTCATCTTTCTTCCGTACAAATAGTATCGGTGCACCCCAAGGTGAGGTACTGGTCCTGATGAAACCTTTCTCCAGCAAATCTTTTGGCTGCTCCTTCAACTCTTTCAATTCGGCAGGTGCCATTTATATGGAGGGATGGATATTGGTTGTCCCCCTAGAAGAAAATCGATGCTAAAATCAATCTCTCTTTTTGGAGGAATACCTGGAAGCTCATCTGGAAACACATCTAAATACTCTTTTAATACGGGAATAGACTGAAGTTTAGGTATCTCAGCGTTTGCATCTAACTCACACAATATGATAAATGCACCCTTTTGCGATCATTTTCCTCGCCTTCAGATAGGAAATAAACCTACCTCTAAGTGTCGCTGTATTACCTACCCATTCAAGGACCGGCTCACCCGGAAGCTGAAATCTGGATGCCTTTCCTCGGCAGTCAACTGTAGCATAGCAAGCTGCCAACCAGTCCATGCCCATGATAGCATCAAAATCCATCATCTCTAGCTCAACTAGGTTGGCTGAGGTATGACGACTACAAACTGTCACCGTACAACCTCAGTAAACCCGTCTAGCAATAATCGGTTCTCGACCGGTGTAGATACTGCAAAAGGATCACTTAGTATTTCAGGCACTATACCAAACTTCCCCGTGACAAATGGGGTAATATAGGATAAAGTAGATCCTGGTCTATCAAAGCATAAGCATCGTGAGAGCAAATGGTCAATATACCTGTCACAACATCTGGTGAAGTCTCCTGAACCTGTCGACCCGCTAATGCATAGATATAGTTTTGATTACCACCTGAACTGGAACTTCTACCTCTACCAGCCGAAGGCTGGGACTCGCGCCCAGAAGGATGCACGGACATACATGATCCTGTTGTTGAACTCGCTAGTTGTGTCATTCCCCCAAAATCTCTATTTGGGAAATCTCGCATCATATGCCTCGGATGCCCTCATGTATACAAGCATCAGAACGTGCTCGACATTGGCCCAAGTGTCCTCTACCAAAAATGTCACACCGCGGAGGAAATGACCATGTCTGCGTAGAACCTCACTGTCGTTGCAAACCCGACGCTTGTGAACTCTCACCTGGTCCTGACTGAGTATAGCGATCATACCTTTAACCCTGTAACTGAGGTGGCGGAGGCCTAGGTGGCCGTCCGAAGTACTGGGCCTATAACTACCCTGAGATTGCTCGTGAGACCTGGAAAATCTCATCCTCTTATGCTGCCCTTGCTCAGCCGTCTCTGTACACTGCTGTCGACGCCTACCTCTTTCTATATTTTGGGTGAATGCCTGAGTCCAGGGGATATCCATACAATCATGTAATGCAGCGGTGGCACATGCCTCGGTCAACTCTGGGACCAACCCTGCTATAAACCTATGAATCTTGTCCCGCATAGTAGCAACTATGGATGGTGCATATCTGGACAATGAATCAAAAGGGAGACTATACTCGCGAACACTCATATTGCCCTGCTTGAGGGCTAGAAACTGATCGACTCGAGCCTGTTGGATCTCCTGCGGTAAGTAATGGTCAAGGAAGGCATGTGAAAAATTCTCCCAAATAGCTGGAGGTGCATCATGTCCCCTGGACCTCTCCCATCCCTTGTACCAAAGGATGGCTATTTCTCGGAGTCGAAAAGCTGCTAGCTCAACTGCCTCTTTCTCCGTGGCATGCATAACCCGAAAAATCCTGTGAAGCTGATTTATTAAATCCTGCGGGTCCTCCCTCTGATCTGTCCCCATGAACTCTGGGGGACTCAAAGCAATAAACTCTCGGACCCTTGAACTCTCAGACCCCTCAGAAGATCCTGCACTAGCTGATACCCTAGCCTGTTGTTGGGTAGCCACCAACTGTGTCAACAAATGCACCGCACTCCTCAAGTCCTGATCAGGTGGAAGTGAGGGGTGGGGGGAACTGGATGTGCGGTTTCCCTAGGAATCTCCTCAGATGGTGGAGAGCCGATGATGGCTGAGTAGGGGTCTCACCTTGGGCCTCAGACTGGGCCCCATCTACTGGGGGTACCCTGTTGGTCCCCTCACCTGTTGTTGTATCTCTCCTCTAGCTAGTCGTAGTCTTCCTAGTCACCGTCATCTATGCATGCAAACACCAACACGTAAGTTTAACTCAAATTTCCTATAACTCAATTCTATAGCATGATTTAGATTGGAAAGAAGGGTAACCAACTCCAAAATGCCCTGTAGTTCCCTGCTTATATAATGTCATGCACAACACATCTATAAATAAGACCTTACTGGACACGACTTGTAGACTCCCAAGGATAGAACTGCTCTGATACCAAGTTTGACATGCCGCGAACCTGGGGGGCGAGACCAGCAACTGGTACCTCACCTAACCTTGCGTACCAACTTGCGACTAACGGACTCTGCACATATAATGTCATACTTTGGCCATGGGGCCACATTGCAAGATAATTTGCGAAGCAAAATATAAAACTGAACGGAAATTAACGCTGACTAAACGTCAATAAAACGCTGGGCCGACAAGGCCGTCATAACTACTACAGCTGACAAACCAAAAAAATATACATACAAGGCCTACAAGCCCAACATACTACACTAACTGATAGGATATGTCTACAAACCTCTACAGATGGATGTACTGTGATCGGAACAGGTCCCCGACCTACCGATAACATATATACATATATACATAAGATGTACACAAAACTCTAGACCTGACAACTACGAAGGACTTGGAGCTTACCGATCAGGCTGAACTCGGGCAACACCTACTGAGGAGGTCTACCTGTCTGTCTGTCTGAACCTGCACGCATGAAATGCAGCGCCCCCAGAAAAGGCACGTTAGTACGAAATAGTGTATCGTGTATGTAAGGCAATAAAATAACTGAAAGCTGAAACTGAAATGATAATATGATAACTGAAAGTAACTGTGAGTCAAAGATGATCTGGAGATATACTTACCTACTGATACTGACTCAACTCTCTTAATAAAGTAAGTAAAATAAATGACCGGCCCTATAAGGCTTAGAACGTGTAACTGCTCCGCCATAGTAGGCTCGCTCATAAGCGCTCAACCATACTAGGATATGTATCTCGGCCATTCTGGGCTCGCTTATAGGTGCTCGGCCACAGTAGGCTCGATATATAACTTACCATCTGATCAGAGGTTGCCCAATAGGGGCCTACCAACGATTATAGCTCGATGGTGGTAAAAATACTGTAATATTATATATATATATATATATATATATATATATATATATATATAGACCCCCTGCTCTCTTGACAGAAAGAAGACAATACTTAACTGAATATAAAGTCCCGATAAGGGGGGATACTGTAACTTAAGAAACTAGGATAATGTACATAAGTTCAGTAATACGAACTTCTCTTTACGCCTCGTTATCAAACTCATGTAGTTACGGGATCATGCCAAAATGAAGGAAAGCTTTAGCCTTAACATACCTTATCACAACCTTTCCATTCACCAAGTTGAACTCTCCTCTTCGCACCTTAATCTACAACAAGATAATAATACTATCATTAAGTTACGAAAGGTACAACTATCGCACAACAAGCGCCAAGCTTATTTTGTATTAAAACAGGCAGCATCTCCCCTATAATCCTTACTTCCTCCAAATTCAAGATAACACCCACAACACAAGAACACAACAATAACAACATATATACATTACTTTCCAGCCTTATATACACCATCAAATACTACAAAATAGCCAAACACACCCCAATCTCTTCATACACAAAACGACCACCGTAGTAGTGTCAAACGACCCAAAAATGTTATGACGAATGACCAGCCCACCACCATACATTTGCATGGTGTTTCTACGCACCCTTCCTCCTCCAATACACAACAAAATAGTAGTAAAACACGCAGCCCAACAGCAACACAAAACAATCTACTACAAGTGAATAACCCGAACTCACGGCTTCCGATCACCGTCCCATGAGTTCTTACAAGTATAGAACGACGTACCATGAATTTACATCAGAAAAAATGGATGAAGGAGAGCAGTAAACTAACTTTATTTGTTGGATAACTCAGCTCCTATATTGGTACTTCAATCTCTAGGTTTTACCTCCAATTAGAACTTGAAAGGGAGAGAAAATCAATTAGGGTTTGTGGGAAATTTTTGGGAGTATTTTTGCAGAGCATATGTCTTGTTATTATGCCCTATTTTCAGCCTAATATATGAAGAAAATAGGCCTTTAAAAGGCCTCTTTGGACGACCTGAAATGGCCCATTTTTGGGCTCTCATTTAATGTCACGACCTAAGTTCCCCTCCGTTGGGTTTCGTGATGGCACCTAGTCTTAAGGACTAGGTAAGCCTAATAATTGCGGAATAACAACAATAAATAATAATATCTAAAATTCTTCTGAAAAGAATCCTTTATACAATGAACTTCTTCCCAAAACCCGATAGTACAAGTCATAATCTCTATAGAGTTTCGCTACACTTCTAAACACAATCGTATGGAAATAAGTACAACAGTGTAAATATAAAATAGGAAGGTGACTCCTAAGCCTGCGAAAGCAGCATCAGGGCTACCTTGAGTCTCCTTGACAAGAATCCGCACAGCTACTAGCGAACAATACCTGGATCTGCACAACAAAAAGGTGCAGAAGCGTAGTATGAGCACACCACGGCGGTGCCCAGTAAGTATCAAGACTAATCTTGGTGGAGTAGTGATGAGGAACAGTCAAGACACCTACTGGTCAAATAAACAGAATGTGATATTTATATAGAGACTACGCAATACATCCGACAATACAGAACTTACAATAAGGGAAAGAAACAACAAGTACTCAGTGGAACACCACAAGGAAAACACGGAAAGGTAAGCGAGAGTACAATTCAAATCCGAAATCAAAAATACAGTAAAGACAAGTTTTAACTCAAGAACCCCGATAGTTTTCACCTTAAGTCTTAACCAGTAAGCGTCAATCCAATAGTCAAACCCTTCAAGTGATAAAAATGGTTCGAAATGTACTTCCTTCAAATAATTGTTCTTTTCAAAAGAGTTCTTTTCAAATAATGCTTTTCGAATATAATCTTTTCAACAAATATTCATCGAATATAAGTCACCCTGTGACATTTCCAAATAATTAATTAAAAATAAGTACATTCAAATATAATCTTTTCAAATAGAAATCCTTCGAATTTAAGTGACCCTGTGACACCTCATCTCATAATCATACAATACGGGTCTCCATACCTGACCCCTAACACTTGGCATCCTGTGCCCTCGACACAACTCCTAATCATACTGACAACTCACGTGCCCCAAAAGAGTCATTCTCACATGAAAGGCAAATAACAAGGGTGTACGTCTATACTCAAAAATCTCAAAGAGCCTCCTATCCAATAAGGGCGCTTAGCCACGTGTATGCTTGTGCAAGTGCCCTAACATGGTTCATACCAGTTAGAAGGTATAAGGAATATAACGGACAACACATATAATGTTTACATTGGGATAGGATCAATGGAAACAACAACTCAGAGCACAGTGATAGCAACAGGGGGATCTACCAAAACCAAATCCGGACACGCGCCTAAGTCCAAAATCACCATACGAAGCTGTTAAGATCATCCATACCCATTCCGGAGCCGTTTACTCCAACATCAAGTTCCAGTCAAATTCTCGCCGCTTAAACTTCCAAAACTAGATTTCTCCGTCCAAATCTGACTCTGAATCATCCGTTAACTAAATTCAACCATGCACGCAAGTCGATACTCATATTATGAAGCTGTTCCAGACCTTACGTCGCAGATCAGAGCTTAATTTCCCAAAATGACCGGCCGGGTCGTTACATCCTCCCCCCTCATAAAATCAACATTCGTCCTCGAACGTGCCAAGATTCGCCTCGAATTCCCCAAATCATTGAATACACACTTCCAACATACACCCGCGGGTAATCCCACTCACCCCAATCCACACAATCATGACGGCACCATTTCCAAAGGACCTGATCCTAAATACACATCTGATATCAGTCTCAACCGGCTGCATCAACTCATGCCAACGCCCATATAGTACTACCATACAACATGACACATCACACATAGGCCCACAGTAACATTTCTGATCATAATATCTACCCACAATCAAATTCAGCACCGGCCATAGGCCTCATATTCAATAGAAACCCATTTCAAACCTCCACAACACTGATGATGATACAATAACCACGAGAACCACATAACTCAACACCTGAATCACCAAATCACAGCTAATACCAACGGGCAGACACCCCATAAGCTAAAACTCAAGAAGCACAGAACGAAAATGACTGGATATGGAAGGGGAAAACACATAAGGGAACTATTAAACAAGTCCGAGAAGCACAAATTTTTCTATCAATACTAATCTACAAACAATCTAACACGAACAGATTAAAGCATATAAAAGCATCACGAGGATCTCACACTGATATAACTCCTATCGCGGTACACAACCCGGTCTCAACACATTAAATCACATGAAATCACGAGGGTCTTGCCCTCAACTCTGACACAAGTAGGATACACATCAAACCAATTGGAGCCTCTCGCTAAATCAATTCTGACACAATATACAACAATTGCTGGCTCCTACACTGATGGAGCATACACATAACGGCTCGTAGCCAAAAATACTCATAAATCACATCAAGCCTACCGAAAAGGACAATAGGAATTTTCTACTAGTCTTATAACTCTCAACAATGAATTAAACAGACGATACACACGGGCTATCACTCATAGAACCTCCCAACAGGGTAACACATAAACAGAGTGCTAATCATGAAACGCACTCATAAGTGGAGCAACATATAGGGAAACTCACCCCGATAAACAGAGCTGTAATGAATACTGATGGCGCTCCTCTATAACAACTGAAAGCATACCTGAATGACATCATCTGGCGTAGCGGCCTTAGGCCTACTATATGAAAACACACCAACGGGTCAGGCCTCCCCCTCTTGGGCACCCTCTACTCACCTGAATACCTCGTTATGGCATATCTGCCCAAGAGGAAATCTCTCACCATGTGGCTAGTATCTCCACACTCGAAGAACCTCGCTGCTGATGTGGCTATGGGAACTATGCGGTATGGGTACTCTGAGACACATGAAAACCTGAATTACTGTGCGAAGCCTGAAGTGCAAACTGAATTGGCTGACCCATGAAACCTCTGCCATGTCGCACCCTGCCTCCAAAATAAGGACCAGCAAATCTCTCCGGTCTACGAGGCCACCTCGCCTCTCTATACTCTCTCTCTCCTGACCTCGTGTATCCTCTCGCTCCCGGTCCTGCATGCCCTCTAACCGGCGAGCGATCCCTACCTCCTGCTGGAACGAAACATTTGACTCCAACTCTCGAGCCGTGCTGAACGAGATATCATACCTGAGCCCCTCAACAAATCTACGGGCTCGCTCTCTAGCTGTAGCAACCAAGGCAGGTGCATGTCTAGCCGAATCACTGAATCTGGTGGCGTACTCTGATACCGACATAGTGTCCTGGCACAGCTGCTCAACTCTGCGTGCCATGCATCTCGAAGTGGCTAAGGTACAAACTCTCTCAAAACATCCCTGAAAATTGATCCCATTTAAGTGAAGCTGCATCGGCCGACTACCCAACTCATATGCCCGCCTCCACTGATAAGCCGCTCCCCTAAGCTAGAACGTAGTAAAAGCAACCCCACTCGACTCAACAATACCCATAGTGCTGATAATGCGATGGCACTCCTCTATGAAACCCATTGTGCTCTCTTAAGCCAACCGCTGAATGTAGGAGGGTTACATTTTCTTGAACCTTGCAAATCTAAGCTGCTCTTCCTCGGATGTTGCTGCCTTGACCATGGGCTGAACTGGGACCACAGGCTGTGTCGCCCTAACACCTGGAACCTGACCAGCGGACACTCGCTGCTCTGAGTGTGTTCTAGCTGCGACACGTACTCCTCATCGTCCTCTGCTTCTGCCTCTAGCGGTACTTGTTTCGGAAGCAGCATCATCGATAACCACAGCTCGTGTCCTCACCGTCGGTGAGAGAATGGAAGGATAAAAGTTCAAACTCCAAGATCTATAAGCTCACACGATAAGAATGAAGAAAGTGAGATTGTCCTCATAGTTCTGTAGCATCTCGAAGATAAGTACAGACGTCTCCGTACCTATCTGCAAGACTCTACTAAATTCGCTTATGACTCGTAGCACCTATGAACCTAGAGCTCTGATACCAACTTGTCACGACCCAAGTTCCCCTCCGTTGGGTTTCGTGACGGCACCTAGTCTTAAGGACTAGGTAAGCCTAATAATTGCAGAATAACAACAATAAATAATAACATCTAAAATTCTTCTGAAAAGGATCCTTTATACAATGAACTTCTTCCCAAAACCCGATAGTACAAGTCATAAGCTCTACAGAGTTTTGCTACACTTCTAAACACAATCGTATGGAAATAAGTACAGCAGTGTAAATATAAAATAGGAAGGTGACTCCTAAGCCTGCGAACGCAGCAGCAGTGCTACCTTGAGTCTTCTTGACAAGAATCCGCACAGCTATTAGCGAACAATACATGGATCTGCATAACAAAAAGGTGCAGAAGTGTAGTATGAGCACACCGCGACGGTGCCCAGTAAGTATCAAGACTAACCTCGGTGGAGTAGTAACGAGGAACAGTCAAGACACCTACTGGTCAAATAAACAGAATGTGATATTGATATAGAGACTACGCGATACGTCTAACAATACATAAATTGCAATAAGGGAAGCAAACAACAAGTACCCAACGAAACACCATAAGGAAAACACGAAAAGGTAAGCGAGAGTACAATTCAAATCCGAAATCACAAATACAATAAAGACAAGTTATAACTCAACAACCAGTCGCAGAAGCGGAAAGAGCCTAGGAAGGCAGAAACCACAGAAGCGGTAAAGGAACCGCACCTGCGATGGCGCAGGTGGGGATTGTGCATCGCAGATGCGGATTTTGGCCCATAAGTGAAAACCGCAGATGCGCTGTCTTGGATCGCAGAAGCGGTACCGCAGATGCGGTGGATGGACCGCAGGTGCGAAAAGCCTGGGTCAGAATGTATATAATTTTTCCTTCGCGATTTTTCAGAGGTTTCACCATTTCTAAACACGATTTCTGGAGCTTTTAGGCGATTTTGAAGAGAGAACTCAAGGAGACTTCATTGAGGTAAGGTTTTGGACCATAAAAACTCGTTTCTATGGTATTATTTCACGGATTAGAGCTGTAATTATGGAAAATAAGGGTTAAACATGGAGGAAACTAAGGCTTGGGAACTTAGGTCTTTGATTAAGGATTTGAAGGACCATTTGTGGTCGGATTTCAGAACTATTGATATGTATGAACTCATGGGGAGATAAGGAGTCTAATGATGTAAAATTTATCGAATTCCCAGATGTGGGCTCGGGGGTCGGGTTTGGTTAATTTTGGGATTCGCATTGTTTTTCGATTGTTTTCGAGTGGGCTTTGTTCCCTTAGCATATTTTTATGGTTATGTTCTGATTTTCCGTCGCTAGCATCCGGAGGCCGATTCGAGGGGCAAAGGCATCACGAGCTAGAGTTAGGGCCGAACTGAGGTGAGTAATGATTGTAAATATTGTCCTGAGGGTATGAAACCCCGGATTATACATCATTGTGCTATGTTGAGGTAACGCACACGCTGGATGACGAGCGTGGGGTCGTGCACCATTGGGGATTGTGACATAGTCCATCTTGAATGACTACTTTATCGCGTATTTGATTGGAAATTGTTGATGTATTCATGTTTTGGGCTAAATGCCATATTTGGGCTTTGTGCCGACTGTTTGAACCCTTAGGGGATTTTTACTGCTATATTCCTCATTGTTTTGACTTTATACTTGTACTCAGTCATGCTATATTCTACTCTTTTCATAACTCAGCCATGTTTACTCTATTTAAACATATTAAATGATATTTTAAATAATATTTTGGGCTGAGCATCATGTTTTACTGTTTGCCGAGTGGCTTATGAGATTCTGACTAAGTAAGGCCGAGGGCCTGTGTTGTGAGGATTCTTTTGGGTCGGGCTGCACGCCGCAGCGGTGATACACTGATTATGATTATGAGGCCGAGGGCCTGAGATTTGTACGCCATGAGGTGGCTTGTTGATATGAGGCCGAGAGCCTATTGATATGCCACAAGCTGGCTTGATATTGCACTTGGGCCGTAAGGGGCCCCTCCCGGAGTCTGTACACCCCCAGTGAGCGCGGGTACCCATTGTGATATGAGATATAGAGCCCGAGAGGCTGGTGTTGTTCCATGTTATTGCCCGAGGGGCGGATTTTATGTGTTTTATCTCTTTTTGCTGCCTTTCTTTTATTTGTTTAACTATTAAAAAGGTATGTTTAAAGGAGCTTATTCTGAACTAAGGTGTTTTATGAGATTTCACTGTTTTGTTGTACTTTATGGGTTTTATTCTACCTCTTTATAGCATGCTGTTGTGATTCTTCCTGATTTCTTATCGCTCAGTCTTCATTTATTGTTATTACTCACTGAGTTAGAGTACACACTTTACTCCCTGCACCCTGTGTGCAGATTCAGGCGCTTTAGGTCCTGCTAGCGAGGGTCGATAGCTTCCACCAGATTTCTGGAGTCCACTAGGTAGCTGCTCGGCATTCGCAGCCCAGTGTTACTCCCTCTTATCATTATTTCTTTCCCTCGTACTGGATTTTGTAATAGACTGTGCAGTCCCTTTTCCATATTTTGAGACTTATGTTAGATGCTCATGACTAGTGACACCCCGATGTCGGGCTGTGTTGGTTGTTTTCCGCAAATTGTGCTATTTCACTTACATTTTGGGATTATTAGCATGTTAATGACTTAAATTGCATTATTATATTTGTTTTAATTGGATTGGGAGTTGTGTCGACTGGCCTTGTCTTCACGAGAGGCGCCATCACGACCGGGTCTGGGCTTAGGGTCGTGACAAGTTGGTACCAGAGTCTAGGTTACATAGGTCTCACGAGTCATGAGAGGGTTTAGTAGAGTCTCGCGGATCGGTACGGAGACGTCTGTATTTATCCTTGAGAGGCTGCAGAACCTTTAGGAAAAACTTCACATTCTTGAATTCTTATCGTGCATCCTTGATTCAGCTTGAAATGTAACTCTTTGAATTCCTTCCACGCGTTCGTATGCGCACATGAGCGCTCGGTATCAGATATGCATCGACGGCTTGTGATCCCCTGATCGAGGGGCGAGATGTGATTTCTATGCAATGATGTTGGGACAGTCTAGAGGACTTGAGGCCGGGTTTTTCCTGTAGCTTGAGCACTGAGGTGCTGAGTGTGTGAGCATGTGCTTTATGAACTTATATGTTCGGTAGTGTCCCTATTAGGGGAAGTGATGGCGAGATGACTATGTGATGAGTATGATGTGACTGCGAGATGTGTTCAAACGATTTGAATAAGACGAGAAGGGTCTGCTTGGCTGTAGTAAGGACTATCCGGTACCTGATTTTCATCGTGATTTGAGGTATGGCCCGAGTTGTGGGCGTGATTGAAGGACCTTTTCATGTTGCCTCGTAGGGAAGCGAAGTAGCTTTCACATTGCGATATGAGTTCAGACTCAGGAAGATTAAGTGGCTGCGTAATGTTATGGCGGTGGAAGGGTATAAAGAGATGTTAGTTTGAGGCGAAGCAGGTGGGTTATCTCTTGCGGAGTGTTTTGAAGTTTATGCGATCCTTATGTTGTTGTTGGAAGATCTCCTTTACCAGTGAATTTGTGTGTAGCAATTTGAATTTTGATCGCTTAGGAGAGTGGGATTGATTGTTACGAGGGTGAATGCGAGAATCGCAGAAGATTTGATGTACTAGATGATATGTGTTGCACGAGCTTATGAGTGATTAGTTCAATCTCACTATGGTATTATGGTAGTAATAGAGTATATTCATTATGAGTTATTGTGTGTTTTGATCTATGGCTTCGAGCCAAGTGGGGGAGTCTGCTATTGATTAGCTGATTGCACGGTTATGTGCTATGATGGTTCCAGTTTGAGGCATATTTGTAAATCAGTTATGGCTTATGGAGGTTGAGGCCGGGGATGGCTCGAGTAAAGGAAAATTTCAATAAAGGTTATGTCATGCTTTATGGGTGTATGAGAATCGTGGAATGACTTGAGTTGTTATTAGTAAAGGATGTACGGTTCATAGAACAGGAAGTTGTTTGGTTGCATTAAGGTGAAGGTACACCCTGCGGTGTCAGAGTGCTAATGAGGCACAGGTTGTTCGGTTCATTTAATCAGTCTAGTTGCGATTTGAGTAGAGTGGATGACTCTCGAGAATGGTTCTAATGGGTTCAAGATTTTACATGTAATAATTGGAGATTTTCAAGTTGTATATTTGGCTAGAAACTGAGGTTTGCATTGGAGGGTGTCAAGACTCGTGGTATTTCTATATCATTATGGGATTCTATATATATCAGTATCGGGAAGGTAAAGGTAATGGCTTTTGATTCGCAGGAAGTCACTTCAGGGTAGGTATTTTGAATGTGGTGCGTTTAGGAATATTTAAGGGAGTATCTAGCGGCTTATAAGCCTTAGACGATGTGGTTTTATGCTTGGGTCTCGTGTGGCGAGTCTGGGCTGAGGAGTTGTGGTGTTATAGCAAGAAGAAGTATCAAGTTGAAGGTAAATCAAAAGGAACTCGGATAGATGGGATAGCTTGGTAGTAGGCCGGATCGGCATGGTAAGGATATGATTAGTTCCTTGCATGCTTACGAGGCAATGAGTTTCTGCAAGTGTTTCACGGCAATGCTCTTGGGTTTTAGTGTCCTGCGTAGCTTGGTTGAGTTAGAATGATTCAGTGCTGACGGTTTAGTTTTGTGCAAATGGAATTCAGAGATTTCTTGATGGTTTCTACCATGGTTAGAGATGTATATTTGCTACGAGCGTGAAGAGCATGGGATATGTAGTGATTTTCTTCTAGATGGGATCAATGAAAAGTTCTTGGCTAGTTGAGTACGTAGCTGCTTGTGGCTCGGAAGGGATATGAAGTTCTCATGTTTATTCTAGGATGGTATGGTATATGCGATATGTTAAGTAGGATTGAGATTTGCATGTGTAAGGTCACAGTTCAGTTTTGAAAGGAAGGTCGCAAATTCTTAGGTAGCATGGACATTTTCAGATGACTAGATAAATGAGGTCAATGATTGGTGTGGCTTGATAAGGGTATACATTTTAGAAAGGGCGATGTGTTTGAGTTGAGGATACTTCATTAGTATTGCAGCACTCTCTTGTTGGATTGACTACTGATATTCAAGTTTGCTTGGTGGCACAGAAGAACTGTAGGAGTACCTCTCGTGGGATGATTAAGTATTAGAGGTGTGTTGTATATTCGGACAGTGGAGTTGGGATCGGATATGGTGGTTCGCGTGCTGTATGGATTTGGAGACTAGGAGTTCTCATAAACATGTTAGGTCGTGGTTATGGACCGCGTATATCGGTCTTGTGTGGTAACTATTGGGGTTTGGAGACCCGAGTAGATCCTTGTTGCTTGGTATGTTAGATTTTGGATGTGATATTGGGTATAGGCTGGTTGTCTCAGTGTTGTGTTATTCTGGGCTGTTGCGTTAAGATGGCGACGTTGGCTATGCCGGGAATGCCACGGATTAAGAGGAGAGGTTCGACGGGTTATGTTCCCAGTAGGGAGATTTTATTTTTGAAGACCCAGCGGATGGCTGGGAATGGTTGTTTTTCTTATTTGGGCCTTCGTGATGGATGTCAGTGCAGAGATTCCTACCGTTGTTTCAGTTCCGGTGGCGAGGGGTCTTTCGGATGTGTTTCCTACTGCCAGGCATGTCGCCGGACAGGGTTGTTGACTTCGCTATTGATTTGGTGCCGAGCACCGTATCGTATGGCACCAGCGGAGTTAAAGGAGTTGAAGGAGCAGCTTCAGCAACTCCTTGGTAAGGGGTTCATTGGTAGGCCAATGTGGATGTGTGTTCTAACTCGAGTCGGCTTGGTTGACTCCGAGTTGTATTGTTGAGGGATATGTTGATTCGATTGTTATTGAGCTTATTGGTGATCTGGGGAGATCTATGAGTTATCTTTACGTGTTGCGTGGCATCAGTATTTGTTGGTTATAGGCACATGTGCTGCGATTTTATTGGGGCCTCTCAGTGGAATTCGAGTGGGAAGAGTATTGGGTATTGATCGGCGGATGGCGTATCAATTGTGTCCTGTCGGGTTTGTGTAGTGTTATGTCAATTGCTTCGCCGTGGTTATGATGATTTGCTTTGGTCCTAGACATCAATTTGCGCGCGGTTGACGATTTTGAGCATAGTGACTTGAGGTATTTCATGTTGACCAGTGTTTGGATAGGGTCGCGCAATACAGCGAAGTTATGTGAAGGTATGAACCTTCGGGTTAGATTCGTGTGTTCTGTTTCTACGATGTGTGACGGGCTCTCAGCATTGTGTATGGTGGTACTAGTGAGTTTGCTGTACAGCTCTCTCATTTGAGACATTTCATGATTTGAGTATGTTCGGATTGCTGCTTGTTGGGGCGCGGATTGCACGAGTTGTGGCTTTAGATTATATTGATGTGTCATGTCACCAGAGTTGTTGGGTTGGATTAGATGAGATCGTTGGGATAAATAATGAATACAAACGGATTCCTTTTCAGCATGCTGGAAGGATAATATCGATGTTCGGCTTAGAAATTTGCTATAGTCCTTTCCAAGGTAGAAGTGGCTTCACGAGTGGTTGATCTGAGGAATGGTTATGGCTTTCTACATGTTTTTTTTATCATTGACAGTATATGGAAGTGTTGGGATGAAGCTTCATTTGATAAGAGGCTTATTATCGAGATTTGGATGTTTTGAGCAACTGCTATGATTAGAAGTTATCGCTACGAGTGTTTGAGTTATGTGGTATATCATGTAATTGCATCTGAGGTTGCAGGTATGGTTTATAAAGCTTGTTTGGGCTTATTCAGAGTATAAATGTGAGATTCTAATCTTGTAGATGATTTCAGAAGTGGAAATGTGGTTCTAAGGTTTATGGGCTAGGTTGGATTGCGGAATTTCAGTTACATTGTGTTATCGGACCTATATGAGATAGGGTGATGTGGGATCACCCCCGGGTATCTGCGTGGTAAGGTTATCCAGCGACTTGTTGGCTTTTAGAACAATTATGGGCACGTTCGAGGACGAACGTATGTTTAAGTGGGGGAGGATATAACGACCCGACTGGTCGTTTTGAGCTTTTGCACTTTGCTCGCCAGTTCTCGGGCATGACTAGCCCCGTGTAAGATATTATGACTTATGTAAATCGTCGATTTTGGTTTTTAGGGTAATCCAAATGGACTTGGAAGAACAATTCTCAATTTGAAGCTTAAAATTTGAAAGGTTTGACCAAGTTTTAGACTTGTTAGTATATGACCTCGGATTGGAATTTTTATGATTAGGTTAGCTCCGTTAGGTGATTTGGGACTTGGGAGCATGATCAGAATGTGTTTTGGAGGTCCGTAGTAGATTTAGGCTTGAATCGGTGAAAGTGGAATTTTGGCGTTTTCCGGTTGATAGGTGACATTTTGATATAGGGGTCGGAATGGAATTCCGAGAGTTGCAGTAGGTCTGTTGTGTCATTTAGGATGTGTGCACCAAATTTCAGGTCATTCGGACGTGGTTTGATAGACTTTTGATCAAAAGCGTAATTCGGAAGATTTTGAGAACCTTAGGCTTGAATCCGATGTGTTTTGGTTGATTTGATGTTGTTTGAGGTGTTTTGAAGATTGGTATAAGTTTGGGTGGTAGTATAAGACTTGTCGGTGCTTTTGGTGCCTCGGAGTGATTTCGGGTGGTTGATGGAAGATTTGGAAATGACTTGGGAAGCTGAAGCCATTTTGTTGCTGTCATAACCGCATCTGCGGTTGAAGGATCGCAGGTGCGACCCCTCAGATGCGGAAGACCAGTCGCAGAAGCAGAAAGAGCCTAGGAATGCAGGAACCGCAGAAGCGGCTGAGGAACCGCACCTGCGGTGGCGCAGGTGCGGATTGTGCATCGCAGATGTGGATTTTGGCCCATCAGTGGATGGACCGCAGATGCGGTGTCTTCGACTGCAGAAGCGGTACCGCAGATGCGGTGGATGGACTGCAGGTGCGAAAAGCCTGGGTCAGAAAGTATTTAATTTTTCCTTCGCGATTTTTCAGAGGTTTCACCATTTCTAAACACGATTTCTGGAGTTTTTGGGCGATTTTGAAGAGAGAACTCAAGGAGACTTCATTGAGGTAAGGGGTTGGACCATAAAAACTCGTTTCTATGGTATTATTTCATGGATTAGAGGTGTAATTATGGAAATTAAGGGTTAAACAGGAAGGAAACTAGGGCTTGGGAACCTAGGCCTTTGATTAAGGATTTGAAGGACCATTTGTGGTCGGATTTCAGAACTTTTGATATGTATGAACTCGTCGGGAGATAAGGAGTCTAATGATGTAAAATTTATCAAATTCCGAGACGTGGGCCCGGGGGTCGGGTTTGGTTAGTTTCGAGATTCGCATTGTTTTTCGATTGTTTTCAAATGGGCTTTGTTCCCTTAGCATATTTTGATGGTTATGTTCTGATTTTTCCTAGATTTGGAGCATCCGGAGGCCGATTCGAGGGGCAAAGGCATCGCGAGCTAGAGTTTGGACCGGATTGAGGTGAGTAATGATTGTAAATGTTGTCCTGAGGGTATGAAACCACGGATTACACATCGTTGTGCTATGTTGAGGTGACACACACGCTGGATGATGAGCGTGGGGTTGTGCACCGTTGGGGATTGTGACTTAGTCCATCCCGAATGACTGCTTTACCACGTAATTGATTGGAAACTATTTGATGTATTCATTTTTTGGGCTAAATGCCATATTTGGGCTTCGTGACAACTGTTTGAACCCTTAGGGGATTTTTACTGCTATATTCCTTACTGTTTTGACTTTATACTTGTACTCAGTCATGCTATATTCTACTGTTTTCGTAACTTATCCATGTTTACTCTGTCTAAACACATTAAATGATATATTAACTTATATTTTGGACTGAGCGTCATGTTTTACTGCTGCGCGAGTGGCTTATGAGATTCTGACTAAGTAAGCGCGAGGGCCTGTGTTGTAAGGATACTTTTGGGTCGGGCTGCATGCCGCAGCGGTGATACACTGATTATGATTATGAGGCCGAGGGCCTGAGATTTGTACGCCACGAGGTGGCTTATTGATATGAGGCCGAGAGCCTATTGATTATGCCACGAGATGGCTTGATATTGCGCTTGGGCCGTAAGGGACCCCTCCCGGAGTCTGTACACCCCCAGTGAGCGCGGGTACCCATTGTGATATGAGATATAGAGCCCGAGGGGCTGGTGTTGTTCCATGTTATTGCCCGAAGGCTGATTCTATTGACCTTGTGCCCGAGGGGCGGATTTTATGTGTCTTATCTCTTCTTGCTGCCTTTCTTTTATTTGTTTAACTGTTAAAAAGGTATTTTATAGGAGCTTATTCTGAACTAAGGTGTTTTATGAGATTTCACTGTTTTGTTGTACATTATGGGTTTTATTCTGCCTCTTTATAGCATGCTGTTGTGATTCTTCGTGATTTCTTATCGCTCAGTCTTCATTTATTGTTATTACTCACTGAGTTAGAGTACTCACTTTACTCCTTGCACCCTATGTGCAGATTCAGGCGCTTCGGGTCTTGCTAGCGAGGGTCGATCGCTTTCGGCAGATTTCCGGAGTCCACTATGTAGCTGCTCGGCATTCGCAGCCTACTGTTTCTCCCTCTTATCATTATTTCTTTCCCTCGTACTGGATTTTGTAATAGATTGTGTAGTCCCTTTTCCACATTTTGAGACTTATGTTAGATGCTCATGACTGGTGACACCCCGATGTCGGGCTGTGTTGGTTGTTTTCCGCAAATTGTGCTATTTCACTTACATTTTAGGATTATTAGCATGTTAATGACTTAAATTGCATTATTATATTTGTTTAAATTGGATTGGGAGTTGTGTCAGTTGGCCTTGTCTTCACGAGAGGCGCCATCACGACCTGGTCGGGTTTAGGGTCGTGACATCAACCAAACATGCCAACAAGTCACATAACACTATTCAAACTTGTACCAATCCTCGGAACACTGAAAACAACGCCGGAACACCAAATCACCCTCGTATTCAAGCCTAAGGATTCAAAAACTTCCAAATTCCGCCTTCGACCAAAAAGTCTATCAAACCTCGTCCGAATGACCTGAAATTTTGCACACACGTCCCAAATAACACAACGGACCTACTCCAACTCCCGGAATTCCATTCAGACCCCGATATCAAAATCTCACTATCAAACCGGAAACTTCAAAAATTCGACTTTCGGCATTTCAAGCCTAATTAAGCTACGGACCTCCAAAACCAAATCCGGACGCGCGCCTAAGTCCAAAATCACCATACGAAGCTGTTAAGATCATCCAAACCCATTCCGGAGCCATTTACTCCAACGTCAAGTTCCAGTCAAATTCTCGCCGCTTAAACTTCCAAAACTAGATTTCTGCTTCCAAATCTGACTCGGAATCATCCGTTAACTGAATTCAACCATGCAAGCAAGTCGATACTCATATTATGAAGTTGTTCCTGACCTTACGTCGATGGACAAAGCTTAATTTCCCAAAAAGACCGGCCGAGTCATTACATCTAAGCAAGTAGGTGACCCACCTACTTGTCACCTAGTCGTCTGCGCAGTATCGCAAAAACACCCATATCTCTCTACTCCGATATCGTATGGGCAAACGGTTTAATGAGTTAGAAAATAGACTCATAGATGTTCAATTTGATGGGTAGAAAACCCCATAAAACTAATTATATTGGGAGAAAATCGCTGTTATATTTGACCCAAACGTTCAGTAAAACTTATGAACGTAACTTGTGATGACTTTCATCGACTTTTGTTCCACAACTCGCTTGACTTCAAAACATAACACACGACTATCATACGAATAACATAATTCATAACATAACCTCCTTATCATGTTAAGCACCATAGTCTCACCCCAAAAGTACATGTTATAACATTCCCAACTTGTCGACCTTCGGCGAAACATTGTTTTCTTCAATTCCTTTAGCTTCTGAACCTCCCACCCTCTTTGTACTTGTTGTTCATGATCTTTTATATTTTTAAACTTCGAGATAACATGATTAACTTACTTTATATACTTTCACATATTATCTCATTTTTGGTCCTACATTAGTTTGCTTACGACACACTTTTACATACGAAAATATAGGGTGTAACATTCCTTTAAATTTTGCCAATACCAATAAGAGTTGGCCCATTTTCTTTTGACAACAAGGCTGCCCATTATTTAATATAATAAATTGGACCAAACTCTAATGTGTCATGTTTTCACCAATCAATTCCCATAAAAAATATATTTTTGTATTAAATTTCACCGCTAGGGAACTAGTAGGCGCGCTTTAACTTTTTCATTCATAGACTCGCTTGCGTAGCGTGATGTTTAATATTCATTCAAATTAACTCAATAATCTAATAACATATCCAATAGTTTTTAGTTAATTTTTAATTAACCCCCATATCGCGGATTCCCTTGCGTAGCGCGATAGTGACTTTTAATAAATTTCAAAACTTAATTTCCTCAAATGTAGTAATTTTTCCAAAAGTAATAACGTACTAATAATCCTTGTCACGACTGCGGATTTGATTGTGTAGCTGTTATGATAAAATTAATAAATTTTATCTCGATCACGCATTCACTTGCGTAGTGTGGTTACGATATCTTTTTATTTAATATATCCTTTAATAATTCAACTAATCAAGCAATAAAAGCGGATAGGTAAAGCATGAAAATCCAATAAAACAAAGTTCACCCAAAATAATATAAGCCAAATGTAGTCAATAAAGCGACTGTGCTAGAACCACGGGACTCGGAGAATGCCTTACACCTTCTCCCTGGTCAACAGAATTTTTTATCCGGACTTTGTTTTGCAGACCAATAATAATATAGTCAAACCTTCCTTTGACTAGGTATTCAAATAAAATGTGACTTGGAACACCGAAAAATTAATTCCAAGTGGCGACTCTGTAAATAAAATAATCCCTACTCAAGTTTGTCACTTTAATTGGAAAAACTCTTTAACCCACAATCCATAACCACAACACACATATATCTTTTGGGGGTAGAAAAGAGGTGTGACAGGGGTAAGAGTAAACACTTAAGTACCCCCTCCATGTGGGTAGTAATGGCGTCCTCGGGCCCGGGGACTACTACATCCTTACTTTCCCAATTGCAGTCCTTTTCGACCACAGGAAGGACGTTTTCGATCATGGAGCATATGTACCTTGATGCTCCTTCACCCCGATCCTGTTTGCGTCAGGGTTTCTTGACCTTAAAGTCGCCTGCGATTGAGCAGCCCTCGGGAATAAACGTTTTCAAGGGAGGCTCAGAGGCCGGTTCGTCGGCATCCACCTCGGGAGAAGCCGTTTCGAGGGAAACTACTTCAGGAGCAATCAACTTAGTACCGGCGACGGTAGGAAAGATGAAGAGGCAACTTTCTGAGGAACAGATTTAGATATTTTCGCCATTGTTATCCGGAGAAGTTTGAAGATTTAAAGAAAGAATACAAAGGTTTGGAGGAACGAATTTCAAAGATGAAGAACTGAGTATGGATATTTGAAGGAAGTCTGGGTAGAAACCTGGAAATCACTATGAAGATTTGAAGATCAAAAGATGAAGGTATGAAGGTCTGAAAGAAGTTTGATGATAGCTAGGAAACTTGAAGGTAAAAGCTTGGTCGAGAAGTAGAAAAAGAACAGAGGGCGGAAGCTTTTCATAACCAGTCGGTGACTGACATATGTCCGAAATCACAACGACGAGACTGATGCAACGTTTCGGCTCCTTCTTTGTAACGTACGGAGGAAAGAACCGAAGAACATCTATTGTTTCCCATCGTTTTGGCAAACCTACTCTTTGAGAAACGAGAGGTCTATCTGTATACGGGTAAAACTGGGGCTAGTGAGCACCCCAGTTTTCTGGTGAGGCAAACAAAGCTAGGACATGACTGCAGGGAATCAGATTCGAAGTCAGGAGCCTATCACACCGAAGCTCCAGCAAAACACCTGCCCTCGGAGCCATCGAGACCACGGCCCCCAGGTTCGGGTTCGGTTCGAGTTCCGAGACCTCGGAGAGCATTACCGAACGACCACACATGATTAACAAAAGGCAGTAATATCCGTGTCTGATCGGATAGCACAGCGTGAATCTCAGCCCATATCAGCGGTGGATCAGTGATTAGCGAAGAAGATTTTTACCTTTCTTAGAGTTGTACTTAGGGTAAAACTTACCTACTATATAAAGGGGAAGCCGATTATTCATTAGAAACATTGTAATACACATACCAAGGCAATCTACATATGTTCTCTCTGTTTCTAAAAGTTATTCAAAGTTCTTGCTTTCGTTCATAAGTTCTTCATAAGTGCTGGCTCGGAACTGAAGGCAAGTTTCTTGCTAAGCCTTTAACCGAGCTCGGACTCACTATCATCATTGGTCTGGCTATTTACTTTATCATTTATTATCTTATCTAACGTCATTAATCACTTGTATTGAATTAGTCCACATATCCTTAAAACTGCGTATAAATTCAATTGTTATCCGTTTTTAAGGGTAAACAATTGTATATGTGTGTTTGCTTTTCTAAAGCTTCTTTCTTTTTCTATTTTTGATTGTTACTTCTTACATTGTTCTTACCACTGGCTTGAAAAATATTACATTTGAGTTTTTGTTTCCAGAGGACTCATTAATGCAATAGTCCATCTTTTTATGGCCATATGCATCTTAGTGTATGTTAGTTCTTATACTTATTTATCTGAATTTTAACCTAATTAACTTTAGGATACAGATTAAATAATTAATCGGGTAATAAAGGATTACTTATGTTAATCGAATCTGCACCATGATTCTATATTTTACTATAGAAGCACAAATTTCAAACAAATATTGATCCATGAAAATATTCTCAAACTATTAATGAACTTTTATACCCTTAAAAAATAAAATTATTATTATGGATAGTATATATTATGTAAAGTTGTAAAATTAAGAACTTCAATAAGATTTTCATCTACAATTTCGTTATGGAATGTGATTGATAATTAAAAAAAGTTCTTCATCGCTTCTGAAGGAAAAAAAGAAGAAGCCGGAGAGTGAGTTTGAGTCGGCAACTAGCTTCAAGAGGATTTAAAAGGTCACTATTCCTAATTATCTGTTGTTCTTTTCTATTTCAGTTATTTATAATTTTATTGGTGTACCAGTATTCTGTTTGTCATTAATTTTTTAAGTTTCTCATTGTATTGCATTTTAATAAGTAAATAAGTATATAACTGCATTCGCCCATTTTGTATGTTCATAGTTGTTTAGTATTTCTAGCGATTTGTTCCTGTATCATTTCTACTTTCACCTCCTTTTGATGAAATCTCTTTTAGGTTAACATGTGAAGCTCGTTATTGTATTGAGATTTTCTACATTAACCTTAGATGTGTGAAGGAAAATAAATGTATGAGAAGTATTAGTAGTTTCGTTTAAAAAATAATATATTAAGACCAATTTGCTAAGAGTGAAATTTTTATATCATATGTAGGAAAAAAGGAAAAATAAGTAAAAAAGAATGGTAATAAATAAATTATAACAATCTGAATGATAACATGTGCTGATATACTCCAATACTAACATTGTTGACATATTTCAATTAAAGATCATAAGTTTCTCCTTCATCTCGCAGTTCTTAAAATACCAACAACAAGAAGCAAGTTAATATGGTTCAATCTCACATGTTCACGGTAGTCTTCCTGTATATGTCAAAATTTATCTTAAGGGACTTTAGCATAATGGGGAATTAAGGAAAATGATGCGGCCGAGGTCGACTAGTAAACAGTGGGATTCGTCGCCGGGCAGTTAACAATGGCCGAGATCGAGCACCAACGATAAAGCACTAACAGCTAGTTTTGTAACAAGATATTAAAGAGAATATTCCATTAAGTATTCTCTGCACTTGTACTATTAAGGTTGATTGGGGATATGTCCCATATAAATAGAAAATGAGATAAGGGGATGAGGCATGTAATATTCATTTGATAAGAACACTTTCTGAGAAGGAGTTTCTCTCTCTAGAAAAGATACAAATTCTACCTTTTTACTAAGATTCTATCATCCATTATTTCATACTTTTCTATCACCTCCGAGAATAGTTACTATATTCTAGGATTTGTCTGTCATTCATCACTGTCAGAAAGAAGAACCATCCACCTCATTCAATATTGGGTGAATCATTCTCCTTATTTACACGAATGTCATTTATTGCTATTTATTGCTTGATGTTCCTATTTTATTACTCAAATCTTTTGGAGTATTAAATGCACACTGTATTTAATTCCTCACCAGCACTATCTCACTTTACTTGTGTTAACTAGTCCTAAATCTAGAAATATTATCATTAACTAGGTTTAACCCCTCATTACTTAAAATTAATTAGTTTAACCGAAGGTTTACACTTTTTGGTCAAATAATTTGGCGCCGTTGTGGGGATTTCCTAGTTAAATTTTTAGTTTCTTCTAGATCTATAACTAGCACGGGTTGCCAAAAAAACACAGAACAAAAACTCCTTTTACCTCGTACACACAGATCTGACATGGCAGGTAATGGAAAAGAAAGAATGAGAGTAGTGGCCGACCTCAACACCAATCTTTTGAACACCATCAATGAGGTTTTTGAGACAGAAGGCGAGGACATAACGCATAATGCCTCTCCCAGGCGATGCGGGTCACATCTCCCTCACGTGAGATTTGCGACGTCCCACTGTGAAGGAGCTTCCACGTCTACAACGGAAGAGACGCCACCAGCAGTGAAAAAACTCCTTGAGACTTGGCTAGCTAACACGCTAACCAGCATCCTCAACAAGCCCGCCCAGGGGACAGTCAGAGAAAATGCAAGGACTTGCACTAAACCGATAACGGTCGAGCAGCATGGCCCTTTCCTTCCAGTAACAGGTATTACTCACACTGTAAGTAATGCAGATGACAACACCCTCACATCCATTTTGAAAAAGATGGAGGAAATGGAAAACGAGAATAAAGTGCTTCGGGACCAAATGAGAGACCAGCAAGAAAGAGTCGACAAAATACTGGGTGCCTCGAAACTCTTGCCAAAAAGAGATGATGGTCGGATTGTCGAACAACCATACAGTGATGAAGCTGCCCCGCATGGCATACCAAAGACCTTCAAAATGTCGCCTTATCTGAACATATATGATGGTACAACCGATCCCGAAGACCATGTGACTCACTATATCACCGTTGTAAAATGCAATGACCTCGCCAAGGAACATATCCTCCATCTTGTTGAAAAAGTTCGGCGAGACCCTCACCGGAGGAGCATTAACTCGGTATTCACAGGTGCCTGCACGTTCCATCGAAACATTCGTAGAGATGACCGACAAGTTTGTAACGGCCCATGCTGGGGCCAAAAAGGCGGAGGCAAGGGTGAACGATATATTCGCCATCAAACAATCGCCCGGAGAGGGATTGAGGGACTTCCTCGCTCGATTCAACCGAGTAATGATGACCTCACCAAATGTATCGGAAGGAATGGCCGTAGCAGCTTTCCAAAACGGGCTGAGCAGGAAAGGTTCAAGAGCGACCAGAAAGTTATTAAGTCGGCTTATGAAATATCCTCCAACCACTTAGAATGAAATACATAATGCCTACTGTGCCGAGGTTTGTGCTCACGAGGACGACCTAAATGTGCCAACCCATTGGTTGACCTCGGTACATGCCGAGTCCAAGAAAGATCGAAGAAGCGATGTTAGGAGAGATCTCATAGCTCCACGACCTAACCGAGAACGGCATCAGTCGTATATCGGAAGCTCCATCATGCCCCCCTCCCACCACGAAGAGGTCCCGCCTAGACCAAGGATAGGGACTCATTGGAACGAGAGAGGTATGACCCCTTTGTTATCCGCTAATAGTCCACGCACTGGAGAAGCTCGGACCAAAAGTAAAGTGGCCACAAAAGATGAGATCAGATTCAAGCACCAGAAAGTCAGACGCCCTCTGCGAGTTCCACCAAGAGCGAGGTCGTAAAACTAAGGATTGCATCACCCTAAGGCAGGAGGTCATAAACATGCTTCGCCAAGGACACCTCAAAGAATTGTTGAGCGACCGAGGGAGGACCAAGTTTGCCCGAGGACGTGAACAACACCAGGGACCTTTTAAACCACCCTCACCGACCCGCACCGTTCAAATGATCATCGGGGATGGTGACGACGCTTCAGTCAACAGCGTAAAGTTCATAACAACACACAAGCTCAAACGGTCGATCAGTCATGAACAGTATGACGAACTCGAAGAAAGTATCATCTTCGATAAGTTAGATACCCACGGTTTGGTTTTCCCTCATTATGACGCTCTTGTTATCACTTTACGAATATTAGATACTGATGTAAGACGCATTATGGTGGACGATAGGAGAGGAACGTGCATTATCCACCCTCGACTACTTGCACAAATGAGACTCGAGGATAAGATAGTGTCGCATTGCATCACCCTAACAAGTTATAGCAATGCAGTTTAACGAACAACTGGAGAAATCACACTCCCTGTCATGGCCGGCGGCTGGAAACCACATTCCACATCATGGACTAGGACACGGCGTACAACTCCATAATAGGCCGACCCTGGATACACGCCATGAGGGCCATCTCCTCCAGCTTGTACCAAGTTATCAAATTTCCAACCCCGTGGAGGATATTCAGCATATGAGGAGAACAACGCACGTCTCGAGAATGCTACCGCATCGCCCTAGATTGTACAACCACCCAAAAAATGAAGGGCAAAAAAGATGTATAGCAATTAACAGGGCCGAGTTCAAGCAGAAATGAAAGAGAAAACATCATCAGAGATCCCAAAATAGTAGAAGCCGCAAAATCAACCATAGAAGACCTCGACCCCGTCCAACTTGATGACACGACCACAGTAAGAAAGCCTACATCGGCTACAAGCTCCGAGAACCAGGTAAATTTTTTTCAATTCTTAACTGCTAACGCGGACTTGTTTGCTTTTTCCCATGAAGCATATTCCAGGTATCCCGAAGGAGATCACTACACATAAGTTGAACATCGACCCATTCCACCCCCAGTGAGGCAAGTTAGGCAGAAATTCTATTCCTCAATAAATGATGCGGTGCGTGAGAAGATCGAAAAACTACTGGAAAATGGCTCCATCAGGGAGTCAAAATACCCCAAATGGGTCGCCAATGTGGTCATAGTGAAAAAGAAAAATGGGAAGTGGCGAGTGTGCGTAGACTTTACAGATTTAAACAAAGCATGTTCCAAATATTCATTCCCACTACCTCATATCGACCAGCTCATTGATGCAACAGCCGGTTATGAATTGCTAAGTTTCTTAGACGCCTACTCAGGCTACAATCAGATCCTCATGGAAGAAGAGGATCAGGAGAAAACGACCTTCATCACCCATCAAGGAATGTGATGCTACAGAGTTATGCCTTTCGGACTGAAAAAAGCAGGGGCGACATAGCAAAGGTTTGTGACCAAAATGTTCAAGGATCAACTCGGCAAGACTATGGAAGTCTACATAGATGACATGTTGGTCAACTCCAAATGGAGAGAATATCACATCGGCCACTTGAAGAAGCCTTCAATATACTCAGACGATACGGAATGAAACTAAACCCCAAAAAGTTTGCATTCGGCGTGACCTCAGGAAAATTCTTGGGTTTCCTAATGTCACAGCGAGGCATCGAGGTCAACCCTGATCAAATCAAAGCCATAGAAGGGATACCAGAGCACTTAACCACAAAAAAAAACAGGTTCAAAGGCTGACCGACCGTATCACCACCCTGTCAAGATTCATCTCACGATCATCCGACAGATGCCACAAGTTCTTCGGCATATTCAAAAAAGATAACGGCCTCCAGTGAACCTCTGAGCGCGCCCAAGCCCTGAGGGAGTTAAAGTTCTACTTGTCATCACCGTTGTTGCTTTCCAACTTGTAACCCGGGGAGCGCCTCCTCGTCTACCTTGCTGTATTCGAAGTAGCGGTGTATGTGGTCCTTATCTGAGAAGATAAAGGTACGCAATCTCCTATCTACTACATTAGCACAACATTAGTCGACGCCAAGATGAGGTACCCCTACCTCGAAAAATTGGCCCCGGCCTTGGTCATAGCTTCACGAAAGCTTAGACCCTACTTCCAGTGCCGCCCCATCTCGGTAGTCAACACTTTCCCCTTGAGAAGTATTTTGCATAAGCCTGATCTATCGGGCAGGTTAGCCAAATGGGCCATAGAATTAAGTGAACATGATATCACATATCAACCGCAAGCGGAGATAAAATCACAAGTCCTTGCCGACTTTGTCGCCGATTTCAATGCAAAAATAATGCCTGAAGACGAAAAAGAAGACCCCACGCTTCTCCACATACACAAGATCTATGGATTTTGTACATTGACGGCGCTTCCAACGCGTCAGGGTCCGGACTGGGACTTGTACTCGAAGTCCCGACAGGCGAAGTGATTCGCCAGTCCATAAGGTGCTTTGGCATGACTAACAACGAGGCCGAATATGAGGCCGTGCTTACAGGATTAAGGCTAGCACTCAAGTATGGGGCGAGACAGGTCAGACTATGCTATGATTTTCAGCTCGTCGTCAACCAAGTCACGGGGACTTTCCAGATCAAAGAGCAAAGGTTAAAAAAATACCAGGCCGAGATCTGTAAATTGCTGCCTGAGTTCGATGAATGTCAGCTCGACCAGATCCCTCGAGCATAAAACATCGAAGCATACGGCCTCGCAAAATTAGCAGAAACCACCAAACACATAATCGGAGAAGGAAATGTGATCACCCTCCTCCACTCATCGATAGGTCAAATCGAGGTAAGGACTATAAATTTAACTTGGGACTGGCGCAACTGTATTGTTACATACTTCCAGGATGGCATACTCTCAGATGATAAAAAGAAGCTAAGAAGCTTCGGATGCAAGCAGCAAAGTACAGTGTCATTCATAATGACCTATATAAAAGGACATATGGCGGTCCCCTGGCGAAATGAACTAGGCCCGAATTAGACATGGAGCATCATCGAAGAGGTCCACGAGGGCCACTACGGAGTTCATTTCGATAATCGTGCTCTGGTAAGATGTCTCATACGGGAAGGATACTACTGGACCACCATGAAAAAAGAGGCTGTATACTTCGTGAAAAAATGCGAACAATCCAAAAATATGCCCCAATGATCCACCAAGCGGGCGAGCACCTCCACTTTGTCACTTCCTCTTAGCCGTTCATCAAATGGGGAATGGGCATCGTCGGCCCCCTCCCCACGGGGCAAGGTAACGTACGATTTCTTTTGGTTTTAACTAACTGTTTTTCTAAATGGGTAGAGCAGGAGCATTCGCCCAAATACGAGAATAGGAAGTGATCACCTTCATATGGAAAAATATCGTGTGCCGCTTCGGCCTCCCCAAAGAGACCAGTTGCGATAACAGACCCCAATTTACATAAAAAAAAAGGTCGCCGAGTTTTTTGAGAAGTGGCATATCAAAAGGATACTCTCAACACCGTATCACTCCGCAAGCAACAGGCAAGCAGAATCCTCCAATAAATCAATACTGATTATCATGAAGAAAAAGCTCGAGGACTCCAAGGGACTATGGCCGGAGTTGCTTGGGTCCACCGAACAACGTTGAAGACAAGCACAGGAGAGACGCCCTACTCATTAGTCTATGGGACTGATGCAGTAATACCAGTCGAAGTCGAAGAGCCCAGTTTGAGATATTCCCACGAGAGCGAGCCGAGGAACGATGAAAGCACAAGGCAAGAGCTCGACAAAGCCTAAGAACGGAGAGATATGGCCTACATAAGGATGATAGCCAAAAAGCAACAGGCAGAACGCTATTACAAAAGAAAAATGCTAAGTTCAAACCACTCGAAGTCAGGGACTACGTGCTCAAAGCTAAAACACAAGCAAGCAAAGACCCGCGGGAAGGCAAATCGGGAACAAAATTGGGACGGTCCATACAAAATCACGGCAACAGCAAACAAAGGATCATTCCAACTAGAAACAATGGAAGGAAAACTGCTACCAAACAACTGGAATGTCGCCCACCTCAAGTACTTCAACTTTTAAGAAAGAGTGTTCTCCAAGTCGCACTCTTTTTCCCTCACTTGATATTGTCCCAATTGGGTTTTCTCGAGGAGGTTTTTATTGAGACAACAAGGAGGACACTTCAAGTTGGAAGTATAAACGGACGGAGGTAAAGGACGGATAGTTCATTGCCCAATCTCTCAATACTTCTCCAGGTCGACCAATGAAGGGACGTAAAATAAAACTGGGACGTAGGATGTCATCCGACACTAANTTCAACCTCGCTCGAATAAACTAAACAAAAGTTACATTTGACCTCGTTCAAATTAACTTAAGTAGGGGTTACATTCGACCTCGTTCGAATTAACACCCATTCGGCCCCCGGCCATAACTAAACAAAATTTATATTCGACCTCGCTCGAATTAACTAAGTAAAAGTTACATTTGACCTTGCTCGAATTAAGCAAACAAACGTTACATTCGACCTCGTTTGAATTGACACCCATTCGGTCTCCGACCATGACTAAACAAAAGTTATATTCGACCTCGCTCGAATTAACTAAGCAAAAGCTACATTCGACCTCGCCAAATTAACTGAGAAAAAGTTACATTCGACCTCGCTCGAATTAACTATGCAAAAGTTACATTCGACCTCGCTCGAATTAACTAAGCAAAAGTTACATTCGACCTCGCTCAATAAACTAAGAAAAAGTTACATTCAACCTCGCTCGAATTAACTAAGCAAAAGTTACATTTGACCTCGTTGGAATTAACTTAAGTACGGGTACATTCAACCTCGTTAGAACTAACACCCATTCAGCCGCCAGCCATAACTAAACAAAAGCTAGATTCGACCTCGCTCGAATTAACTAAGTAAAAGTTACATTCGATCTCGCTCAAATTAACTAAACAAAAGTTACATTCGACCTCGTTCGCATTAACTTAAGTAGGGATTACATTCGACCTCGTTCGAATTAACACCTATTCGGCCCCCGGCCATAACTAAACAAAAGTTACATTCGATGTCGCTCGAATCAACTAAGTAAAAGTTACATTCGACCTTGCTCAAATTAACTAAGCAAAAGTTACATTCGACCTCGCGCGAATTAACTAAGCAAAAGTTAAATTTGACCTCATTCGAATTAACACCTACTGGCCCTTGGGCACGATCAAACGATAAAACAAAAGAAAGAAGCATACAAGCGCGAACAGAAGAAAAATAGGCAGGTACGAACAACAAAAATGGCATTTCATACTTAAAATATATTCTTTACAAAGGCTAAAATAGATGCCACAAAAATATGTACAAAATTTACAAGCAAAAAAGAAAGAAAAATAACTACTCATCTACACCGGCCTCTCCGCCAGTACCATCACCACTGCCATCAGGATACTCATCCTCATACCAGGCATCTTGTTCAATCCGGTCCACGCCTATATCCTCCTCGCCATCACCAGCCTCCGGTGTAGCGGGGTCATAGCCGCAAGCAGTCCGAGCTGAACGCGCCTTAACACGAGCATCCTCAAAGTCGTCCTCAAAAACTTTTCCCGCCGCCATCAAGTCCCTAAATATATCCAGTTGAGCCTCAACGTGGATCCACGTCTCATACAGATCCTGCGGAATATCAGGAAAGGCAGAAGCACTAGAAGAGGACGGCTGAGCCAATAATTGGGCCTTCTCGGCCTCAAGGGTGACGACTTGTTCATTAAGGCCCGAAGCCTCTTTCTCCAACTTCCCTATCCGCTCATCGAGTCGCTTCTCTCTGAGCCTTCCCGTCTCCGAATCACTCGCCCGCTCTGAACGAAGAATGCAAACTATGGCCTCCAAAGCCTCCACTTTCCTCGAAGCTGCCAACCGATCCACTTTCGACTTCTCTAAGTCCGCTATCTTCTTGGCAAGCTCACCACTCAAAGCATCTACCTTGATTAGACTCTCTTCAAGCTCGGCCCGCAGCGATATTACTTAGGCTTGGAGATCGACACATTGGGCCTCGACCCCTTTGCTCACCTCGAGCTCTTCTTCTTTCTCTCTCAGCGCCCCTCGAGGACACTGCACTTACCTATGACTCTCATCAACTCGTCATCTTTCTCTTTCAGCTCATCTCGGAGAGCTTAGAAGTTACAACTCTCACCAAACCCCCTGTAGATCTCGCGGTGCTTGTTGCGGTATTTACAGTACTTCCACTCCATCTTTTGGAAAATGGTTTTGTGCCTCTCCTCTCGGCGGGCACTCTCGATCTCCAGAATAATGGTCTAAAAAGAAAAAGAGAGAAAGCAAAAAAACCAAAGTCAAACAAAAAGTAAGAATGGAGCACAAAGTACCGAAATTAAAAAGGTCGAAAAAGCTTATCCTAAGGGCAAGGACGGCTATACCCCTCGACAAGGCAGCATCATTCAGCTCCCCGAGAGTTTTTCCCTCCACATCGGAGCAGAGGGGACCTAAGGAAGGAACTACGTCCTCCGTGTTCACCAGTAGGTCCCGGTCCATAGGGACCTGTCACGACCCAAAAATCCCTCCGAAGGAGTCGTGATGACACCTAGTCTCTAAACTAGGTAAGCCTAACATTAACTGAGATAACATTTATATTTGCTAATTTTAATCTGAATAACTCTTAACAATTTACAATTCCCAAAACCATTGGTACATGTCACAAGCCTTTCTAAGAGTAGCTCTACAAAATAAATACATCACCGCTCCGAAACAAAAGGAACAAATGGGAATAAGTACAAATGAAGGTGACTCCGAGGCCTGCGAATGCTGTAGCAGGTTTACCTTGAGTTTCCACCGCAACGACCCACACAGCTACTATCGATCAAATACCTGGATCTGTACACAAAAATGTACAGAAGTGTAGTATGAGCACACCACGGCGGTGCCCAGTAAGTATCAAGACTAACCTCGGTGGGGTAGTGACGAGGAATAGTCCAGACACCTACTGGTCAAATAAATTGAACAGAATTTGATAATACACTATCAATCTAAAAATGACATAGTAATATCAACAGCAGGGAAAGAACAAACTACAATCAGTAGAAACAATAAAGAGAAACACGGGTAGAAATGAAGATAACCAGATAAATTAACACCAACATAGCTGGAACACAGACAAGTGAAGAAAAATGTACTCAAACAAGAAGGCGATGCTAGCTCAATAATTCATATTGTTTCTGATGCACAATTTCCAACCATCTCAAACTCGATGTCTCATATCATAACGCCAGTTACCTAACTTTTAGCACACCCGGCACCTCGTGCCCATATATTTCTATCTCACTTTACACAACAACGCTCTCATGTTACTCGGTTCCTAGGGTCTGTAACCAATACAATTAGATATTCAAGGAGTCTGATTTACATAACCTAAGTGGAGTACAACTTCTAAACCAATTAGGAACTCAGCAAGAAAAGATGAAGCTATTTTTAGAAATCATTTAAATAAAGAAAGTACCATTTTCAATTAAAGTACAACATCGAAAGAAATATTACCTTTAACAAGAAATTTAATAAATTATCTTAGTAGAAATTCCATTTTTAAGTAAAATACAACCTCAGACGGTTTAAGGAAATTTAATTGAGTAACTAAATGAATTGAAGATGAAACATTTATTGAAATTTGAAGTATTGAAAAATATGTATATAAATACGGCAAAGTATTGAAAACATGATGGGGTTCCTTCACAAAGGATCACAGCGGTAAAGGAATCTGAACAGTTAAAACACTTGACTTGGTAACAACAAATAAACATAGTAAACAGAAAGTGCACGGCACCAAAATCCAATTACTAACAAGGATAAGGAAAACAAACACAGAATTTCACTTTCATTTCATATCTTGTTGCAGGCGTGCAACCCGATCCCATTTCACATATCACGTTGCAGGCGTGCAACCCGATCCCATTTCACATATCTCGTTGCAGGCGTGCAACCCGCTCCCATTTCACATATCTCGTTGCAGGCGTGCAACCCGATCCCATTTCACATATCTCGTTGCAAGCGTGCAACCCGATCCCATTTCATATATCTCGTTGCAGGCGTGCAACTCGCTCCCATTTCAGATATCTTGTTGCAGGCGTGCAACCCGCTCCCATTTACAAATCATCATCAATCATAAAAGAATTCCGGCAAGGGAACAAGAGTATAACAACAAAAACCCGGCAAGGGAGACAATATCATAAACAATAACATCCCGGCAAGGGAACAATAATATAACAACAATATCCCGGCAAGGGAAACAATATCATAAGCAATAACGTCCCGGCAAGGGAATCAACAAGTACATAATAAGGGTCACAGAAAAACCAAGAAACAGGATTACCTCAACAAAACAACAAGACATAATAAGCACGTGATAACTACACCGGTAACCACAACAATTGGACATGTAACATATTCGCACGAAGTCATAGAGGAACTCACAATCAAGAAGTATCAAAACAATAAGGAAGGCAATCACTTCAATCAAGACAATTAAGGGTCAATGTAACACGTGAGAATTAAAGGAAAGCTAACAACGTCATATGGAGCATATAGAGACAATTTAAGCAACTAGGAAACCCAATCATAACAGGATACTTTCCACATAAGGACCTAAGAACCCTAGAGGTAAATTTCCCATATATAAGTTCGAGCACACACTCGTCACCTGCATGCATGGACTACAATTAGCATAGAAGACTCAATTCCTAAGGGGAAGTCCCACACACAAGGTTAGGCAAGATACTTACCTCAAAGACGACAACTCGGTACTCTAAAATGGACTTCTCGGGCGAAAAGACCTCTGGACATCTCAAATCCAACTATAACAACGTCAAAACACATATAAATCGAATAAGGAACTATTCCGAATATTAAAGTTTCAATGTTTACAAAAATATAAAAATCGACTCAAAAGTCGACCCCCCGGGCCCGCACCTCGGAACCTATCAAATTTTACAAAATCCGATCACCCATTCAAAATGAGTTCAACCATAAAATATTTATCCAATCTGATACCATTTGGTCCCTCAAACTGTGATTTTTCATTTTGAAATTTTACTTCAAAAACCAACTCTTTCCCCAACCCAAAACACAATTTAAATGATAAAAATAAAGACAAATTCGTGGAATATATTTAATTCTAGTTGAAGAACACTTACCCAATCAAATTTCGTGAAAAACCCACCAAAAATCGCCAAGAATCGAGCTCTAGAAGTCAAAATATGATGAAAATGGTGTAATCCTCGATTTTGGAATATATTCTGTCTGCCCAGGTGTTTGTTCATCGCGATCGCGGGAGAAGTGATGCGATCGCGTAGAAGAAAATAGCTACTGGCCCAAAATGTTCTATGCGATCGCGGGCAAATCAATGCAATCGCATAGGAGGAAAATGATGTTGTCCAAGTTTGTGCTATGCTATCGCGGACAAATCAATGCAATCACATAGAAGGAAAATGCTGTTGTCCAAATTTTTGCTATGCTATCGCGGACAAATCAATGCAATCGCATAGAAGGAAAATGATGTTGTCCAAATTTGTGTTATGCTATCGCGGACAAATCAATGCAATCGCATAGGAGGAAAATGCTGCTGTCCAAATTTGTGCTATGCGATCGTGGACGAATCAATGCGATCGCATAGAAGGAAAATATGGTAGGTTAACATTGTACTACGCGATCGCGGCTACGCCTATGCGATCGCATAGAAGGAAATACCAGATAGCAGAACAGCAGTTCAAACATAGGGAAAAATGACCCGTAGCCCATCCAAAACACACCCGAGGCTCCCGGAACCCCGTCTAATCACACAAACAGGTCATATAACCTAACACGGACTCGCTCGAAGTTTCAAATCACATAAAACAACACCGAAACAACGAATCAAACCAAAAATCAAACTTATGAATTTCCAAATCTTCAAATATCAAATCTCATGCCGAAACCTATCAATTCAACTCGAAATAACGCCAAATTTTGCAGACAAGTCCAAAATGAAATAACGGAGCTGCTCCAACTCTCGGAATCGCATTCTGACCCAGATATAACAAAAGTCAACTATGGGTCAAACTTCTCCATTTTCCAAACTTCAACTTTTCCAACTTTCGCCGAAATGCCTCAATTTACCCTACGGAACTCCAAATCCGAATCCGGACGTGCGCCTAAGTCGAAAATCACCATACGAAGCTGTTGAGATCATCCACGACCCATTCCGGGGCCGTTTACCTAAAAGTCCAATTCCGGTCAAATTCTCACCGTTTAAACTTCCAAAGCTAGTTTCCTTCTTCCAATTTGACTCTGACTCATCCATTAACTGAATTCAACCATGCACACAAGTCAATATACATAATGTGAAGCTGCTCGCGACCTTAAACTGCCGAGCCGGGCGCAATCGCTCAAAATGACCAGTCAAGTCGTTACAGGACCACAATAGTACGAGTGGACCCAACCAACCTTACCTCCACCCTAGTAAAACCCTCGCTCAACATCCGCACCTCATCAGCGTCAAGATCGAAAATCATTTCGCAGTTGTCCTTAGCAACACCCTTATCTCTCCCATCGGTGAACGAGGTAGGGACGTCAGCCGGCCTCAAGGACGACGGCTCATCTAGAAGCACGGTACCTGCAACTTCCACAGGTGGCCCACCAACTCCAACCTCGGTATCGTGGAAAGGTATGCCTTCCACGGCCCCCGCTGATAGCGGAACTTTAGATGGCCGATATCTATCGTCTTCAAGCATGATGGTGGCTGGCTCGCGATCACCCCTTATAGAATCTATTGCTCGGATTGTCCCATCACCGACGTCCACCGACCGCCCTTTATAAGAGATCAAACCCTCCTCTCTCGGTGATGATTATTCGTCTATTAAATGAAGAAAAGGAGAGGCCAGAGTTTCTGGTGCCGATGCAGTCGATGATCGAGCGAACCTAGCCGCAATTTGGAGGCAGAATTAAAGTGGACAGCCGGGCAGGCCTGGCCACAGTCATATCAGGAGAGGACTCCGTTGTAGTATTTCCCTTTCGAAACACATGAGTAGGGGCCCTCGGCCATCTCGAGGATCCCCGGGCTAAATAAAAATAGAGAGGAAGGTAAAAAGGTCGGTCCCCACAAAATAATAAGAAGCAAGCGACCAGAAGGCCACAACAATATAGATTTAAATGGGCAAACTCACCGATCACAAAAGGCGCCGACCCGAACATATTGAGGAAAGTTGACCGTTCACGAATCCCCACTGTATAGGGGATAATCAGGCTCACCCAATCATGGATGTCTTCAGCCAAGGGAGGGGGTGCAGTCTTGGCTGCAAAAAGAGAAGACGAAGTGTCAACGCAATTGATACTGGCAAAGCCAACATTCCACACCAAAAGAGGGGAGAGATACTAACGGGCATAATTCCAGACCTCGGGGAACACGCTTGCATTGGCCACCACATCCTCGATTTTGGTGAAGAAATAGTTGAGCCAAAATTGGCGATTCGCCTTATCGTCCATCTTCACCACTAAGCACTTGCTTCCTCGGTGGCGAAGATGCAACATCATCCCCCTATGGAAATTAGGGGCGAAAAGATGCATCAAGTGGCGAAGTGATACCCTAACCCCGGCTAACTCAGCATGCTTCGTAATCATGTGGATGAGTTTGTAGATATATGGAGAAAGTTGTGTCGGGAATACGCGGTAATAGCGGCAGAACTCCTCGGCCAAGGGGAGGATAGGAAAAGAATAACTAGCATGGAAAGGGTACACGTAGAATGCGCAGTACCTAGGGCGGTGTATTTGCACCACGTCACGCCCTGCTGGAACTAGGTCTATGTGGGCAGTAATTTTGAATTTATCACTAAATTCGGCAAGGCCCACCTCTTTCATCAACGAATCCGAAACCTCAGGGTCGTCTCAGGCACCTTCAAAAAATCATATATGTATTTGTCACTACGAGGGATTATCTCCTCCACCGTAGGAAGGTTCCCGTCTTCAACGGCAACTGAAACGTTATCATCATGGGGAGGCATGCACACTGCCAAAGGAACAGGTTCAGTTGCCCTCCCAGAACTAGAAGACACGTTAACCATCTTTGTTTGTTTATAGAGAAGATGCAAGCACAGAAGAGTCGTGAGTAGCAGAAGTCACCAGAATCGTTGATAACAAAAATATGGGAGTAAAGGTAACGAGAACAAGAACTCTGAATGAAAAAGGAAGAAGAAGACGCAGGTTTCAATATCTAAGAGTGCAAAGAATAAGGCAAAGGGTTTCATATCCCTATTTATAAGAACTCAGGCATCAATATCGAGAAAGCAAACCGTCAATGCCTAGCGCAGGTATTGAAACAATAGAGGCACGAGAAATGATGCAAGGCATCGGGAAAACGCGTAATAATGATGCATGATGTCATGACGTCATTCTGAATCGACGTGACCCTAGGTTGCGGCTCACGAAGGGCCATGTTGCTACCTCGTCTGAAACGCTACTACTCGACCTACTCACCTCAACTTCTCAACCACAACTGACAGAGTCCGCTCATCGAGGTCGTCCAGGGTCGGCCTCAATAAGCGAGGGGACTAATTGTATAGGTCAAAATTTGCTCTAAGGGAATTTAGCGTAATGGAGAATTAAGGAAAATGATGCGGCCGAGGTCGACTAGTAAATAGTGGGATTCGTAGCCGGGCAGTTAACGATTGTCGAGGTCGAGCACCAAGGATAGAGCACTAACGGCTAGTTTTTGTAATAAGATACTAAAGAGAATATTCCATTGAATACTCTCTGCACTTGTACCATTAGGGTTGATTGGGCATATATCTCATATAAATCTAGAAATATTTTAATACCTCACCATATCTCACGTTACCTGTGTTAACTAGTCATAAATCTAGAAATATTATTGTTAACTAGGTTTACCTCTCATTACTTAAAATTAATTAGTTGAACCAAAGGTTTACACTTTTTGATCAAACACTTCCTTGCCTAATTCGTCCATAATTAACTAAAAAATAATAGTGATAATAAAGTATTTAATCATGGTATAAATAGCTAAAAGAATGGTGTACGATTTTCGATATTTTCATAATGAATAACACTTTTCAAGTAACAAGTATCAATATTCTTATGTCAAGACTATTAAGCAGTTTGGTGTATTACGTGCGAGGCACGTACATAGAGACTAGTAAAAATGAAAACAAGCTACGAAAAGGGAAGATGGAATTTTCAATCCTTGAGTTATTGGCTTTTTCGATTTTAATCCCTATTTTATTGGACTTTGCACACCTTTACGTAGACAAAATGTGTGTGGTATTTGCCCCTAAACCTAACTTCATGTTAACGGCGTTAGCTTAAAAAGAAACATTTCTTTGCCCATTATGTTACCAAAAGAAATCCCCTACTGTTGAATATGTACTAAAAGTAATAAACTTTCAAGTGCGTAAAAGATGTACGAACACAAAATTAAAAAAATTATAGAATATATAGTTTGAATCTAACTCATTAATAAAGTTTTAATAATAATTTGAGAATAAAATGAAACTAAATATTCTGAGAGTTATGTTAAAAGTAGTAAATCAGTTATCGCTTGTAACTTATAAGGATAATATTTTAACAATTCTGTAAACTAATTATTTTAGTTTCAGTAGTTTGAAAATATCCGACCATATACGATTTATCTAACTTCCGTTTAGTTCGAATGTATTTATTCCACGTTTACCTAGAGGAAAGTTAATATTTAGTATTCGGATATTACTTTCATAAGTTATTAAATAATTATTTTGGTTAAATTTAAAGTCCTAAATATTTGGTAAAACAATCTTATTCAACATGAAATTATCATTCAGGAAGTTTTAATTTTGAAAAGTCATAAAGTCGATCAACATTTTGAGTATATTTTCATCCGCTACTAAATGTGAACAAAGTCAAGGAGATGGAATCAACTCAATCGAATTAGATTTTTTTATGACTGCCGAAGTGTCCGAAGAAAATGTTGGATTGATTCAATACCGGATCCCAGATCTCCATAGACGACTAAACTTCAATCGATAGAAAAATCTATCAAGACCTAAAACAAAGAATACCATCTCTCAAGGAGTCTTTTTATTTTGCATATCTCGAGTTTAGAATTTTCCTCACACTTTTTCCATCATGATTTTCTCTTCGAGAACACTCGTCAGTCTCTTGGTGTTCTATTACCATTACTTTTATTGAATACTCATTCATTATCAGACTTTCTTAGATTATGTACATGCACATATCTCTCGTCAAGTCGAATTATGTCATTCTTAAAACAAATGTAATAATTAATTGAAAAAAACTTCAAATATTTGATCAAAATATAAAATATTTTTTATTATCTAATGTTATTAACTAACTTAATTTAACAAAAAAAACCTAACAATTTTTATTATCAAAAGTGGGCAACTTGGCAATAGTATCAAGTAGAGACGGACCTACACGCACCAGTTCCAGGAAACTTCGGCAAAAACTCTATATATTTATGCAAACATTTTCAAAAAATAGTCAGATATTAGTATAGGCCCCCGTATAAATCTTTATGAGCAGTGATAAATTTATATTGAATGTCATAGTGTCTCTGCGACCGTCGAATCCTCGATCCGCCTCTGTTGTCAAAAGTTAGAAGATCTAAATGATCATGCGATATGAACAAAGCTATGAAGATAATCAGTTCTATCGCAAATAGAGTGAACTCAATAAATAAATTAGGTACAACATTTTACTTTACATATGTTATCAAACGAAAACGAAGATTCAATATTTTGCAAGCATATTGTTCGTATATGCCCTATTACTATTCCGACAAATACATATGTAATTTGAGTAATCACCTTGAATAGATTCTTTTATATTTTAGTTAACTGTTTCATAAACTTATCAGCACCAAATATAATTAACGGAGTCTTGTTTTTTCCTTTGAAAAACTTATTAACCAATGCACATAATCAAGAATTTAGACATGAATATCAGAGCTGAAAACTTCAAGAAAACTCACCTTGTCCAAATAATTCATCAGGTAAGGCAAAAGTTAATTACCATGTTAAAAATACAAACAAAAAGTAACGAAATAATGTCTATATGTATATCTATACTATATTAAAAGCACGAAACCCTTTAGCAAAATATTATTCGGGTTTTTTATCCTTTAAAAATAGATTTCACACTAGATAAAATTATTTAATTATTATTTTTTGTAATATTCAGGAATTCAAAATCAACTAAATTTTATTTTAAAAAATCTTTTTTTATTTAACCTATGTAGAAGGTCTTGATCATTATGACTTCAAATTTAATAAAAATTTTACCTTAATTAATTCCTTACCTAACAAACATTATATCCTTGGGACTTTATGTAACGACTGTTGATATCCAATTTTTTCCTTATATATTTTAAATATGCATATATATTTTCAGAATAGTGCATATACATTATTATTAGGTTTAAATAACATGCACAAGTGTTTTTATAATTTTTCTATAATTTTAAAGGCTTTAAATCAATTTATTTTTGCATTTTTATTATACAAATATCCAATAATTATCCCTCATAATATTTTTATGATGATTTAATCAACTAAATTTATCATTTATGCCATATAGTGCTTAAATATTTTAATTGTATTTTTATAATTACATTTGCATTTTTAAGGCTAGAATTGCACATTTTGCAATAATAGCCCATATATATGCATAAGCACATTATCTATATAGAAAATGACTTTTTATATTTTTTATAATGTTAAGTAATTATTTTAATTCATTTTCATTCACAAATGACATTTTTATTATTTATTAATTATTTTATAAATTATTTTACTGATTTAATTGGATTTTAAAATCTAGCCCCTAGAAAACCCAATTTCGGACCTAGCCTAACCCAGTTGCCCCAGCCCAATACATTAACCAGCCCAATACCCCATACCCGTCCAACCCAGACCCAAACCCGTCCAAATTGACCCGTCCGGCCATAATCTCTAATCCTAGCCGTTCATCTTCTGAGATCAACGGCTCCCAATCACCCACACCCTTTTAATTAACCAACACCCCTAACTCTAATTCATTTTACACCACCCGCCATCATTGAATCCTCTCGTCTCTTCCCTTTTTCCTCTCAAACCCTAACCCACCGTCACCATTCCCCTGTGATTCCTATCCAGAAATGGAATCATTCTCTGATTCCTTACCATATCTGGTCTTACCCCTTTACCAGCCACTCGTTTTTGATATTACTTGACTGGTTTGCCTCAAATGGCAAGTTGATCTCGAGAGATTCGAACCAGATATGGTTCAAAATCTCTTATATTTTGGCTATTTCCGTCTGTGTTCATCCTAACCCCTGTGAGTACGAATATTTTCGTATCTCTCCGTTAGGGTTTCAGATTTTGATTCGGACCAGATTTGGTCCGATTTCTGTTTGTTTTATGTTATTCTCCATCTATATTTGCTCTATTACTCACAAATCCATCTATTTTAGTTGAATCATTTTACTTACCCTAAATCTAGGGTTCAAGATCTTTCCAGATCTAAAATGATTTTCATTTTTTAGTATTTTTCCTTTAATGTTTCAGTATCTCTATCTCTGTGTTTTATAGTTTTTGTACTATTTCTGACCGATTTTATTTACCCTAAAATTAGGGTTTTGAATTTCAAAGACGAAACAAATCTGTTGTTTCATCTCTGCGTAACTATTACGGTTTCCTTTATTACTTCTGACTGATTTCACTTACCCTAATTATTTCCGTCTATATGTCTTTGTATTTCTGCTGTTTTTCTAGGGTTTCGATTATTTAATTATTTCTCTTAATATTTCTGTCTATTTGTCCTTAATTCTGGCGTTAATTGCTGACTAATTTTACTTACCCCAAAATTAGGGTTTTTGAAATCTTTATTGAGATTTCAGTCTTCCCTTTCTTGTATGCTATTGATATTTCCTTATTTTGTTCGATATACCTGTTCTCATTATTTCCTTACCTTATTTGATCTTGTACTTGACTATTGATTGATTCTGTATCTTAGTCTAAATAGTACTCACCTGATTATATGTTGCTAATTGATTGAACTCCGACTTTGATTGATTTTAGAGTTATTCCAATTCCTTATTTGTGTAAGACTGATTCATTACCTTGTTTATCTACCCAGTTGAGTACCATTTAAACCCCTTCCCCACACCCTCCAGAACAGGACTCGAACTCTCTGATTCTCACTACTAAAAACTTAAGCTCTCTTGCTCTCTTGTTCTGATTTCTGTGCTAAGTATCTCTTGATTTTGGCCAGCTGAAAGCCAAGGCCATAATTATTCTGGAACCTCATTGTTGTGGTATACTTGCATGCTTTCTCACTTAACTGGTATGCCCCAACCTTTGCAATTTCATTTGCTATGCTTTGCTTGACTAGCCTGTTTCAATTCTCAGCATGATTCTGTCCTTCACATGATTATGTGATTCCATTTAGTAACACTGTTAACTTAGGAATAATTTGTTTCGAATAATATGAATCCTTTTCATAGCTTAGCCTAAGGTTTAAGTTATCTCATGCATTGTTTGTTAATTCTATACCTGTTCTAAACTTTGCACACTAGACATGTAATCAGTAAATTTTATTGCTTAACTCATATGCCCTGCCTGTGTAATTCATATGTATGACCAGTTTAATCATTTCTACCTAATTGTTTCTGTGATTAAGCCATGATTGTCTTAGGTACTAGCATGAGTATTTAGCTTAACTAGACTTCAACTTATCTGAACTACGTGTTTAAGCATGAATTATGTATGTTTCCTTGGTGCAGTTCTGCCTGCAACTCTAAGTTCTGAATCCTGTTCCTTCTAAAATCCAACTATTTTTAAAACCTTCCCCTTCTCTCTTTTATACACTCTTAGTCCCTTAGGTTCTCAACCACCCCAGTGTGAGCACTGCCTAGGGTCCACATGAGACTCTTTTGAACTCTGACGCACTGGGGGCTGGTTTTCCAATCTCATGAACTCTTTTCTGAATGTGTGGTTCTGGTTTGAGCATTGCCCGGGGTCCCTGAGGCCCTTGGAAACTTTGACACACTGGAAGCCTGGTTCTAATGTGTTGTGGATGAATCATTGCTATGCTTCAAAACTGTTATGTGGGAAGGCCTGGTCCCCAGGCTTATTTGGGCCTATAAAGGCTCCCTATAGTGTAACTGATACCCTTATGTAATTTATTCGGCTATTATGGTTTGTAATATCTCTGTAATAACCGATTTGGGGATATTTAGTAAAGATGGGGGGTTCTTATATCTTTTGTTAAAACTGGGCAGAAATCCTACCTATAGGATTTAATTATGCTGATTGAATTATGTGAGTATTATACTGTGTTTAGAAATCCTGCCTATAGGACTTTCATGATCATCTTGATGTTGTATTTTACATTTGCATACTAGAGATCTTGCTTATAGGTCTTTCGTTCAATTCTGTACATTAAAATCATGTTCATAGGATCTATACATGTTTTCAACAAATGTGCATTAGCAAGCATGCCTATAGGATCTTGTTGTTTGAATTAACTGTTCTTCCTGGCAATCTGTTTAATTTCTGCCTATACATAGTTAATAGATATCATGCCTATAGGATTTAAATCCATTCAAACTTAAAAATCATGCCTATAGGGTTTAAATCAATCCAGCAATAGATATCATGCCTATAGGACTAAAATTAATTTCAAATTTAGAAATCATGCCTATAAGGTTTAAGTCAATTCGGTAATTAGAAATCATGCCTATAGGATTAAAAAGGAATAAAATCTATCCCTGCGAGTTAAAATTAGTGCTACACCCAGAAACCATGTCTTAGGTCTGTAATTAATAAGCTCGTAAAAATCATGCCCAAAGGATTCTGTTGATTGATTCTGAATTCAATCTCTATTGTCAATCACTTAGACAACGTATCTGTAGGACTTAACAATGATTCTCGATCTAAATTGTGACATATTACTGCCTAAAGTGCCAGATTCATGCTGGATAAAATCAGTAGGCAAACACCTAGGTCTTAATTCCAGCCTTAATAAAACTGCCTTTATACTCTGTTTTTTTTCTCACGTAGATATCCTGCCTATAGGATTCCAAAGTTAACGAAGTTTGATGATACAATTGCGTGCATTTGTTGCCAATGTATGGAGGTCAATGTGAGCCCATACTTGTTCTTTATCTGAAAGTCCTATTTGTTTTTGTTTGTCGCCTAGATTTCACATTTTTAGTAACATAGGTTGGTCTAGAACTATCCCAAATAGAGGTCCTAATTCCTCCAGGGCCATAGGTAAGGGACGGGTAGTGCACGCATAAGGAACGAGCTAGAAACTACTAGAACGCTTAAGTAACAACTTAAAGATAGTAATTGGGTAGTAAGGAGATGATAGTATGTGCGCTAATTATATGAGTAAAACCCCGACCAGAGGGAGTTACAAAGTATTGCATGGAATGATCCTATAGGCTAAAAAACTTAGGAACCCCCCCCCCCCCATTATACTCCACTTTAAAATAAATTGAATACTGTATTTGTCCAAATTGTTTTCTTCCCTTTTTAGACTAATTAGCTTAATTTAAGTTCGGTCGGGACCCACCATTGCGAACCTCGAGGAGTGCCTAACACCTTCCCCTCAAGGTAATTTCGAGCCCTTACACGATCTCTGGTGATGTAAACAGGTTATATGAGTTATTTGCTCTAGGTGCCCTAACGCACCTTAATCCGTTAGGTGGCGACTCTTCCAATTCCAATTCCCTGCCCACTCAGAAAGAATTTGTCCCAGAAATGTCGAACCCCGATTTTGCGAGAAAAAGGGGGCGCGACAACGACCTGACCGGTCGTTTTGAGCATTTGCACTTCACTCGGATGTTTGAGGGCATGAGTAGATCCGTATGACGTATTATGACTTATGTAAATCGTCGGTTTTCATTTTCAGGTTATTCGGAATTGATTTGGAAGAATGATTCTCAGCTAGGAGCTTAAATTTGAAAGGTTTGACCAAGTTTAACTTATTAGTAATTGACCTCCAATTGGATTTCTGATGGTTCAGTTAGCTCCGTTGGGTGATTTTGTACTTAGGAGCGCGTCCGGATCGTGATTTGGGGGTCCGTAGTCGATTTCGCTTGAAATGGCGAAAGTTGGAATTTTGAAAAGTTTGACCGGGAGTGAACTTTTTGATATCGGTGTCGGATTCCGATTCCAGAAGTAGGAACAGGTCCGTAATGTCAAATATGACTTGTGTGCAAAATTATATTTGAGGTCAATCGCGTGTGATTTGATAGGTTTCGACATCGGTTGTGAAAATTTAAAGTTTCAAAGTTCATTGATTTTGAATTGAGCCTGAATTTGAGTTACAGTTATGGGATCGGGCTACACGCCATAGCAGATTATTGATTATGCCTTCATTGGATTTTTATAGCGCATGGGCTAAAAGGAGCCCATCCGAAGTCTATACACCCCCAGTGAGCGCGGATGATACTATTGAGGGATGGATTTCCCTAGACATGGATTTGTCAGAAGTACTGATATTATTTAGAGTTGGATTTCCCTGGACATGAATTTGTCCGAAGTACTGATACCTGGAGATGGATTTCTCCTCAGGGTTGGATTACCCTTGTTCCTCGGTAACGGTTGACTTGAAGTCAGTGTTGTTTATATATATTCCGAGATGGATTTTCCTGGACCGGATGGCCATATGTGGTACTGAGTGGTTGAGCACTTGAGAGTGGGAGCACACGATGAATTTTCGTACATTTCTGGCATTGAGATGTAGAGTTTTACTGAGCTTTATACTTTACATTGTTCGGTGTAGAACTTTTCTTTACTATCAAGTTTAAAATATTGAATTGCCAGCATGCCTACTTTTCCTACAATTTAAATGTGTTACAATTGCTGAGGTTTAGTTCATCACTACCTCTTAGTCCAATGTTTGGACTTGTTACTTACTTAGTTGGTGTACTCACGTTACCCCATGCACCTTGTGTGCAGATTCAGGTATCTCAGGCCACGGTAGCGGCTGTTGACTATTCCAGATGCAGATTTCACCGGAGATAACGAGGTAGTTGCCTGACGTTCGCAGTTCCGCCTTCTCCCTCTTTATCTTCCTTCTAGTATACATGGGATATTTAAGACTATTTTTTGGTCTAGTTGTGTTTCGGAACAAGTGTAGTATTACTCATGACTTAGTTACACCCGAGGTCGGGCTTGTATTTTTTCCGCTTTTGTTTGGTTTTAACTTTATATCTTTTATGGAATATCAGTTGAAAATGGTATTATTTAAGCTTTAAATGAAATGTTGAACTATTTTGAAAATGTGTCGATCGATAGTTCATTGCCAACTACCCTTACTACCTCGAAGCTTCTGTTCCAGCCAGCTCGAGGCTCGGTTTTGTGATAGCTTTTGGTTTGCATTTCTTATTTTCTTTACTTCCGCTTAGCATCTATTTCCTAACAACTAGTATTAAAATAAATCACATATTTTTAGAACCACAAAATCAAATATAATTTTCAATACCATTTTCAATGTAAACATGATTAAATATTGAGGTGACGCAAATGCCAAGTGACGGGCGTGCGGGCGTGCACTGTGAGGATTGCGGCCTGGATCATTCCATGGCACCGCTTAGTGACTCTTTCTCGCTGATACCTGTGTAGTGATTATGTGATTTAGTTAATGAGCTATAAATCATGCTAATTATCATGTTAGGGCTTCACGCCGATACTGTTGAGACACGAGAGGTCGTTTCTTGCTGTCATATCATTATCTTCATTGATATTCTGTACTCAGTCTTGTTCATGCATACTATATCATGTCTTAGTCAAAGTTGTAGTTATTTGGCACATCATGTCATTATTTCGGGATAGTTTCTTGGTATTCTGAGCCCGTGTGTGTGAGAGTGGAGAGTTGTGACTAAGTGAGGCCGAGAGCTGTCTCCTGCCTGCCTGTCTCATAACCCTAAGGGAAGCGTAAGGGTATATACCCCCTAACCCAATCAGTACCAAGTGGGGAACATCCCTGAATCTGATGATGAACTCGTCGGTAGGGAACCATTCAAATATCCATTGAACCTGGTCCTCAGTCAGATTGTTGAAAAAACTGCACCCATCCTATAGCGTCCTTTGGTTGAGCAAACATGTCCGGAATATATGTCATTTTCTTGGGATGGTGGAAGGCTATATGATCATTCCACGGCCTTCGTGGAAACTCTTGACGGTATTGACCCCTTTGGAGATGTTCTAACAACCAAACCTGCAACAGCAGATTGCAACCCTGGAAGTATTTGTACCCTTTCTTACAGCGCTCCAAAAAGAAAGCAAAGCTGCCAATTCTTGCTCTAGGGCCTTCGCCCTCTCGATCTCAGCAGACAAATCGGTGCCCCCTGCACGTACATCCTCGAGAGCATGTCTCTGAGATCTTAATCGGGCATACTCCAGGGCTCGGTTCAGTTCAAGCTCGGTCTCTTCAGATACCTTCCTATCAGGCGCAGGTGTCGCAATTGTGACCTGGGGTAAATGCGAATAAATCTTCGCAAATTTGAAGTCTCCACATTCCTGCTGCCTTCGCAAATGCGAAAAAAATGTTCGCAAATGCGAACTTGAGGGGATCGCAATTGCAACCCCAAATCTCGCAAATGCGAAAGTCCACCCCCAGCCCCCTGCTCGCAAATGTGAAGTCTTCTTCTCAAATGCGAGGTTCGCATTTGCGAGCTAGACCTCGCAATTGCAAAGTCTGTAGCAGACATCAGAAGCACAAAGGCTTCAGCTATGACTCTACGTCCATATCCACTCTGTAGCCTATCCGAAACTCACCCGAGCCCTCGGGGCTCCAAACCAAACATGCACACAGGTCCAATAACATCATGCAAACTTGCTCGTCTGATAAAATCGCCAAAATAACACCTAGAACTATGAATCGGACAACAAATCAAATGAAATTTCAAGAAAATTTTAGAACTTCTATTTTAACAACTGAACGTCCGAATCACGTCAAACTAACTCTTTTTCTCACCAAATTTGGCAGACAAGTCATAAATATAGTAATGGACCTATACCAGGTTCCGAAACCAAAATACGGACCATGTATCAACAAAGTCAAACATTGGTCAATTCTTTAAAGCCATTGAACCTTTAAACTTTCAATATTCGACAATAAGCGATAACTCGAGCTAGAGACCTCCGAATTCGATTCCGGGCATACGTCGAGGTCACAAATCACGATACGAACCCACTGGGACAGTCAAAACACGGATCCGAGTCTGTTTGCTCAAAATGTTGAAGGCAAAATTTCATATTTTATCAATTTTTAACATAAAAGCCTTCCGGAGAAACACTCGGACTGCACATGCAAATCGAGGAAGGCTTAAAGAAGCTATCGAAGGCTTCGAAATATAGATTTAAGGTTTAAAACTCTAGATGACCTATCGGGTCATCACACCATACAGCGTCGAACTTCCTCTGAGTCTGTGGGAGTCCAACAACAAAATCCATAATGATACGCTCCCACTTCCACTCGGGAATTGCTAACTTCTGAAGCAAACCACCAAGTCTCTGATGCTCGTACTTAACTTGCTGACAATTCAGACACCGGGCTACATATGCAACTATATCCTTTTTCATTCTCCTCCGCCAATAATGTTGCCGCAAATCTTGATACATTTTGGTGATACCTAGATGAATAGAATACCGGGAACTGTGGGCCTCTTCAAGAATTAATTCACGAAGCCCATGCAAATTAGGAACACAAATACAACCCTGCATCCTCAGAACATCATTTCCTACCGCAACCTGCTTGGCACCACCGTGTTGCACCATGTCCTTAAGGACAAGCAAATGAGGATCATCATATTGTCGCTCTCTGATGTGCTCATACAAGGAAGACCGAGCGACTGTGCAAGCTAGAACCTGACTGGACTCCGAAACATCTAACCTCACAAACTGATTGGCCAAAGTCTGAACATCTGCAGCTAGTGGCCTCTTACCAACCGGAATATATGCAAGGTTGCCCATACTCACAGCTTTTCTACTCAAAGTATCGGCCACCACATTGGCCTTTCTAGGGTGATATAAACTGGTGATATCGTAGTCTTTCAACAGCTCCAACCATCTTCTCTACCTCAAATTGAGATCTTTTTGTTTGAACAGATATTGTAGGCTATGATAATCAGTTAATACCTCACACGACACACCGTAAAGGTAGTGCCTCCAAATCTTCAGCGCATGAACAATGGCTGCCAATTCTAAGTCATGACCAGGATAATTCTTCTCATGAACTTTCAACTGCCGCGACACATAAGCAATCGCCCTGCCATCTTGCATTAATACTGCACCAAGTCCAATATGATATGCATCACAATACACCGTGTAAGATCCTGAACCTGTGGGTAACACTAACACTAGTGTCGTAGTCAAAGCAGTTTTGAGCTTCTGAAAGCTCAACTCACACTCGTTTGACCAGCTGAATGGAGCATTTTTCTGGGTCAGTCTGGTCAATGGGTTTGCTATGGATGAAAACCCTCCACGAACCTGCGATAATAACCTGCCAAATCCAGAAAACTCCGGATCTCTGTAGCTGAAGTAGGTTTAGGCCAATTCTGAACTGCCTCAATCTTCTTAAGGTCCACTTTTATGCCTTATGCCGATACAACATGCCCCAGAAAGGCAACTAAGTTTAACCAAAACTCACATTTTGAAAATTTGGCATATAACTAACTATTTTTCAAAGTCTGAAGCACAATCCGAAGATATTTTTCATGCTCTTCTCAACTGCTGGAGTAAATCAATATGTAATCAATGAATACAACCACAAATGAATCCAGATAGGGCTTGAACACTCGATTCATAAAATCCATAAATGTTGTTGGGGCATTTGTCAGTCCGAACGACATCACTAGGAATTCATAATGCCCATACCGAGTCCGGAAAGCTGTCTTAGGGGCATCAAATGCCCTAATCTTCAACTGATGATAGCTATACCTCAAGTCAATCTTCGAAAACACCCTGGCACCTGAAGTTGATCAAATAAGTCATCAATTCTTGGCAATGAATATTTGTTCTTTATAGTCGCCTTGTTTAACTGCCGATAATCTATACACATCTGCAAAGAACCATCTTTCTTTTTTTACAAATAATACTGGTGCACCCCAAGGCGAGACACTAGGTCTAATGAATCCCTGATCAAGAAAGTCTTGTAACTGCTCCTTCAATTCCTTTAGCTCTGGCGGGGCCATACAGTATGGTGGAATAGAAATGGGCTGAGTGCCCGAAGCCAAATCAATACAGAAGTGAATATCTCTATCGGCTGGCATCCCCGGTAAATCTGCAGGAAATACCTCTAGAAATTCACGAACAACTGGGACTGAATCCATAGAAGTAACATCTGCACTGGGATCGCGAATGTAAGCCAAGTAGGCTAGACACCCTTTCTCGACCATACATTGAGCCTTCATTTAAGAGATAACCTTGCTGGCAGAATAGCCAGGAGTTCCTTTCCACTCTAATTGAGGTAATCCCGGTATAGCTAAGGTCACCGTCTTGGCATGACAATCTAATATAGCATGATAAGGTGACAGGCAATCCATACCCAATATGACGTCAAAGTCTACCATGTCGAGAAGTAAAAGATCCACACTACTCTCAAGACTCCCAATAGTAATCACGTACGAACGATAGGCATGATCTACCACAACAGAATCTCCCACCGGGTCAAATAGAACTGAGCCATCTCAATGGCAAACTGGAACAATACCTGTGATCACGGTGTCGGATGACGCGGCCTCAGGTCTAGCTGGAAAAGCATAGAATGTCTAGCTGGGAAAGCATAGAATGTCTAGCTGGAAAAGCATAGAATTGGGGCTAGGCCCCACCACTCTGAACTACATCTCTAGGACAGGCCATAGCTGGCTGGCCTCCATCTCTAACAATGTGACCTCCACCTCTAGCAGTCTAACCTCTACCTCTAACAGTCTGACCCCTACCCCTAGCTGGTCGGGCGGATGGTGGAGCAACCGGTGTCGGTGTGATGGCACGAGAATCCTGCTAAGATCTGGAGCTCAACAACCTAGGGCAATGCTCCTGATATGAGCAATGTTCCCACGCTCATAACATCCATCATGCTGTCGTGGCTGTTGAAGCTGACCCGAACGGGTCGGATAACCACTGTAGTGACTCTAAAGTGGTGGTTCACTAATAGGAACTGAATGTTGGCTGCCCAAGGTAAGGAACATAAGGACCATGACTCCCTGAAGCACCGTGAGAAGTCTGAAGTGCTGAATAAAATGGCCTAGGAGGATGACCTCTACCATAAGCACCCCTGCCTCCAGATGAGGCACCTCTGAAGTTGCCGAAATGACGGGGCCTCTTATCTGGCACTGATCCTCTTTCCTGAGCACTGACTAACTCAATTTGCCTAGCAATATTCACGGCCGTCTAGAAGGAAATATCACTCCCTATCTCCTTGGCCATCTAAAGCCAGATAGTATAAGCGAGTCCATCAATGAATCCTCACTCTCTCCTTTTCAGTAGGAAGCAAGACAATGGCGTGACATGCTAAGTCCACAAATCGAGTCTCATACTGGGTGACAGTCATATTACCTTGTTGAAGATGCTCGAATACCCTGCGGTACTCTTCTCTCAGAGTAATAGAAACAAATTTCTCCAGAAATAGCTGTGGGAACTACTCCCAAGTAAGTGCAGGCGAACCAACTGGTCTAGTAAATACATAATCTTTCCATCACCTCTTGGCGGAGCTAGTCATCTGATACACAGCAAAATCGACCACGTTGCTTTCAACTATCCCCATGTTCTGCAACACCTCGTAGCAGCGGTCCAGATAATTCAGTGGGTCCTCAGAAGGTGCACCACTTAAATGAATTAGAAATAGCTTGGTAAACTTGTCCGACCTCAACAAAGCCTCAGAAGATAAAGCAGACCTATCACCGACTTATGCTGCAACAACTGGCTCAACTACCCCAACTGGCTAGGCTACTGGAGCCTGATACTGGAGAGCTATCTGCCCCGGAGTGGGAGTAGTGGAAGTTTGTGCTCCTCCCCCAGCATATGAGACAGCTGGTGCCACTGGAAATATACCATTCTGGGCCACACCCTCCATAAGACTCACATAACAAGAGCGTCCTGAAGCACTGGAGTAGCTATGAATCCTTCCGGGACCTGAACTGGTCCAACACGTACAGTCTAAGCTGAAACCTCCTCTTCAAAATCCACCCGAGGTTCTACAACAGGTATTATTGCTCGAGCACTAGACTGAGCTCTGCCTTTGCCTCTGCCTCGACCTCTGGCGCGACCTCGGCCTCAGCCTCTGCCCCTAGTCGTAGCTGTCACTGGGGCTCCGGCTCCTGTCTGACTGCAGATACAGTGCGTGTTCTTGCCATCTGCGAGAGAAAAAGAATAGAAGAATTCAATCATCAATGATAGAATAAAATCGCACAACAGAGAAGAATAGAAGTGAAACTGTTCCTAAATTCCATAGCCTTTGGAAGATAAGTACAGACGTCTCCATACCGATCCTTCAGACTTTACTAAGCTTGCTTGTGACTCGTGAGACCTAGGTAACCTAGTGCTCTAATACCAACTTGTCACGGTCCGAAATTCCCACCTTCGGGACCGTGATGATGCATAACATTTCACTTGTTAGGCAAGCCAACGTTAGAATAACTTTAGTCATTTTTAACAATTTAATTTAGTTAATAATAAAGAAACTAATAACTGGACTAAAATCTGAAATAAAGTGAACAAACCATAATAATAGCGATGTCTAAATACCACCTCAGAACTGGTGTCACAAGTGTACGGGCTACTAGAATAATACATTAAAGGTCTGAATGAAAATAAAGTTGTCTGAAAGAAAATACACGGCCAAGACAAAGTAAAAGGGGACTTCAAAGCTGCAAACTTCGTCCCGCTATACCTCAAGTCTCCTCTGAATAGCTAAATCTGAGCAAGTCTACTTTACGCCACTAGGACCAACTCCGATATCTGCACAAGAAGTGCAGAGTGTAGTATGAGTACAACCAACCCCATGTACTCAGTAAGTGTCGAGCCTAACCTCGACGAAGTAGTGACGAGGCTAAGCTAGGTAAATATATATGGGAACAAAGCATACAATAATTATGATTTTCTTTAGGAAACAAGCAATGACAATTTACAATTAATTGTGGAATTAGGGAGGAAATAGGCAATTTAATATTTAATATGCTAAATGCCAAGTAGCAATTAAGTCACATAAGTCAAATAAGCATATAGCAATTATAGCATGGATTCAAGGCATAATATTGAGCAAGAAATATGAGAGAAATAATTAATTCATGAATTAAAATAATTTATGATTTTCAGATAAATATGCAAACAATCAATTTGACGTCGTATAGACACTCGTCACCTCACCTATACGTTATTACACATGAAATTCGCGTAAAAATTAATTCAAGGGTTCTATTCCCTCAAGTCAAGGTTAACCACGACACTTACCTTATTTTTGCAATTTCAAGTGATCACTTGACCACAGCTTTTCTTTTCGAATTAGTCTCCAAACAAGTCAAACCTATCAAATTATTGGCCAACAGTTCAATTGGAGCATTAGAAATTATTTACAATTCGGAAGAGACTTAATTTGAGTCATTTTCGGAAAAGTCAACCAAAAGTCAACGTGGGGTCCACTTTTCGGATCCGACGAAAAATCACATAATTCGAACACCCGTTTCGATACGAGTTCAACCATACAAAATTATCGAATTCCGACATCGGATTGTCTTTCAAATACTAAATTTTCGTTTTTGGAAAGTTTTACAAAAATCACAATTACTTCCATCTAAATCTGAAATAAATGAAGAATATAGACATGGATTTATGAAATATAATCACTTTCAGATATAGAACACTTACCCAAGTCGAATTCATGAAAAACCCCTTTGGAATCGCCCTAATCCGAGATAAAAAACTCAATAATGAGTAAAAATGGCAAACTTCCGATTTTAAGCATTCTGCCTAGGCAAGTCGCATGTGTGAAATGCGACTTGTCTCATATTTCCAGGCAAAACAAACTGCTACCAGCATTCAGTAAATCAATTATAACTTTCTGTACAAATGTTCAAATGATGAATTATTAATCTATCTGGAAACTAGACTCAAAGGGTTACAACTTTCATGTTTTGATAATCTCCATATTTCTTATAGATTGCCAGATGTAAGCTTCCAAAGTAAGTGTTGTGCATCAGAAGTTCCTCGCGATACACACTATCGGGCTAAAACCTGAACTACCAGACTTTAGTGAATCGATCTTAACTTTCTGTAGAAATGTCCAATTGATAAATGGTTTACTTTTCTAGAAACTAGAATCAAAGGGCTACAACTTTCATGTTTTAATAATCTCCTAATTCCTTATACATTTCGAGATATAAGCTTCCAAAGTCAGCTCTGTGCATCAGAAATTTCGCACACTGTTGTAGCCAAAAACCAGTAGTTAAAAATGGCCTAAAAATGATCCGAAACTCACCTGAGCCCCTCGGGACCCCGTCCGAACATATCAACAAGTCTCAAAATATATTATGGACCTACTCGAGGTCTCAAATCACATATAACATCGGCGAAACTACAAATCGCGCGTCGATCCGGACTTATGAGTTTATGAAATTTCAAATTTTATAACTCGCGCCGAAATTTGTAAAATCAATTCGGAATGAACTCAAATTTTGCGTACAAGTCCCAAATGATATAACGAAGCTACTGAAATTTTCGGAACCACAATCCAAACCCGATATCATCAAAGTCAACTCTCGGTCAAACTTATTAATATTTCAAAACTTCAACTTTCCAATTTTTCGCCAAAATGCGCCAAATTGTCCTATGGACTTCCAAATCCAAATATGGACATGAACCTAAGATCAGTATTCAAAGACCATTTGAGGAACCATTACAACATCAATTTTAGAAATGCCACTAACATTTAATAAGTGGTTTAAAAAGAGTCAAAAAGGTGAAGGTACTTCGAAAGATACACATGGAACACGTTATAACACAATCGATCCCTACCTTGAAAAAAATATGTTAGGTTGCTATACTGATTTGGTTGATGATAAGTGGTATGGTGTTTTGCGTCCCTTTGAAAATAAGCCTATCAATATACACACTGATCTCAAAGTTGCAAGGCACATTATTGAGGGCGAAGCATTCTACAAAGCCTGAAGGTATGCGAATTTGGGGCGAAAAACTAAAACAGGTTCCCTTTTACTCAAAACGATGTGATTATGAAGTACTATGTCACTGGCATGGGCTTGTTGTACCACAAGCACTATCTGCAACCTTCCAAACAAACATACACGAAAATGAACCAGAAGTGATTCGGCATTTGATGAAGGAGATTCTAGAGATGGAAAAGGCACTAACTGTTCATCATGCAATGGATGATCTTAAGTACCTGGAAGGAACAGAGGATCAGTACTGGGATTAATTAGAAAATGAAAAATTGCATAGAGACAATGGTTATCCTGTTTTCCCAACAGTTGTCGAGTGGGAGGGACTACCTAAGTTTCTACCACAGAGTTGGACGTAGGAGTCCCATATTGTTGTAGAAATCAAGCAAGTTATCTTATTGATGATAGCGATGAAATACGAGAAATGTGTGTCAACTGGGGCCTAGATTATGATTCCCTCGGTCCCGAAGGGTGCGTACAAGATGTTGACGAAGAAGATGAAGACAGTAACAATGAAATAGTGCCAGACAGTGACGATAATGGCGAATGACAATTGTTATTAATTTCTTGGGATGTATGTTAAATTGTTGTATTGAATCTTTAATGCTAAATATCAATTAGATTTAACCCCATTGGAAACATAATTTTATTTCATACATTTTGCAAACTGAACATTTACAGACATTTAGTACAACAAAATTACTGCAACAAAACACTATGTTTATCCCTGATAATTGGGCATATTGGATGAACTGCCACCTGGAGCTGAATTACCACCGCTTCCCAAACCAGTTGAAGGAAATTTACAGCGGTCATGTCCTGTTTGGGAACATATGCCACATTTACGCGCATAAATGGTATCACCAATATCCATTTGGTTCTGTATATGCATTCTTTTTTGCACTTGTCGTTGACGTACATAATCCTTGTTACACACCATTTTAAATGGTTCCGGCGACCAATAATGCTCAGCATCAACTGGTTGCAACTGTCCACTATAGTGTAGTGGGGCAAATTATATGTATATATAAAGGTGACGTGTCAAGACACGTGGATTAGTCAAATGGTCAAAGAATCGCAATTAACCACCAGTCAGAAGTTACAACAGATACGAGCAAGGAAAGAGGAAGAGGCACGCGGGACATCAGACAAGTAACACGGCGCCCGTACCTATTTCAGTCATTTATATCCGAGAATCAGAAGGAATGAATCTAACAGCATACGAGGGTCTAAATATGATATTTGATAAGCATTAAATGCTGAAAACGTTAGAGAATCTGTCTTAAATGTAATGATTATGTAACGTAGCATTCAATGTCATTTCTTGCCCATAATAACCTTATTATGACCAAAGCAAGGCACTTACATCTAAGATAGCTATAAAAGGATAAGACTGAACAATTGTAGGGACACGAAAAATCATCTGAATATACTTTGGTTTACTTGCTTTATTCAATTATATTCTGGCTATTCAAATTATTCTCTTTTATATATTCTTGCGATCAGTAACCCGTGTTCTTCAAAAATATAGGTTTAGTCAAAATTCCATATTTTGGTTAATCAAATTGGTTTCGTTACCAGGAATCTGATAATCCATTTTATTTTAGCCTAACTTCCCTTGTTACGTCAACCATGTCGAACAACAATGACAACATTCAGGGAAACCAAGAAAATCAAACAACCCAGCAACTTCAGGGAGATCCACAGAACAATAACGTACTGATTACTTCTCCACAAGGCTCTCCACGGCGGTCTCCTGAAGGCACTCCTGATGGGTCTCATACAGATGGACAAGCTCAATCCGAGAATGTTGAAACTATGGATAAGGCTTTACAAAAACTTATTGCCTCTCAAGTCAATAAAGCTCTTCAGACTTTTGTTAGCCAATTACCTGCTGCACCACCTACACCCACACCAAATAACAACACTCTAGAGAACCCTCGTTCCGAACTCGTTAATTCAGGTAGTGGTGGAACCCCCAGCGAATCACAGGAGGGAGAACCAGGTAATTTAGTTAATTCTAATTTATAGAATTTAGTACTAACATTGCAGAAACAGCTCAAGGAGCAAAATGACCGCATAGAGCAAATACCCGGGGTACCACCAGTGATCAAAGGGGTAGATATGGATAAATATTCACAACAACCTTGGAAGCCAAGTGCTGCTCCCCTTCCAATCCCAAAGAAATTCAAAATGCCTGAAATGCCAAAATACGATGGAACAACAGACCCGCGAGACCACGTGACTGCGTTCACAACAGGCGTAAAAGGCAATGATTTGACTAAGCAGGAGATCGAATCTGTATTAGTCAAAAAATTTGGTGAAACACTCACTAAAGGTGTGCACTAACATGGTATTCTCTTTTACCCAAAAATTCTATAATCTTTTGCTGAGCTTGCAGATTCTTTCATCAAAGCACACTCGGGAGCCCAAAAAGTTGAAAAAAGAATGGAAGATATTTTCAAGATCAAACAAGGGGACTCAGAATTGCTTAGGGAATTTGTGGACAGATTTCAGCGTGAAAGAATGACCATTGCCACGTGTACCGGATAACTGGGCAGCAATAGCATTCACGAGCAATTTGAATGAAAAAAGCTCAAAAGCTACGAGGCGACTCAAGGAAAGCCTTCGAGAATTCCCAGCTACAACATGGAATGATGCTTACAATCGTTATAGCACAAAATTGAGGATTGAAGAAGATATTATTTCACGACATCAAAAAGAAGAAAAGGTAAGCTCAAGACGGGCTGAAAACAAAAAAGGTCTGGTAAAAACAGGTACGAGCCATACATGGGACCTGCGGGAAGAGACTCACGGTCAAAACAGGATAATTAGAGGTTCGATCACAAATCAAGGAATAGAGAGTCAAGCTCATCATCAAGATTTGGGAGTGACCGAAGTGCACGTGAGCCACGAGACAATGATGGAGGTCTAAAGGCAAGATTTGGCGGTTATAATTTAAACGTGAGCACTTCTGAACTCGTGGCTGTTTTAAGAAGCATGGGAGATAAGGTATGGTGGCCCAAGGAAATGAGATCAAATCCAAACAGACGAAACCCTGATCATTGGTGCGAATTTCATAACGATCATGGGCATAAAACAGCAGATTGCAGGTTGTTGCAGGGTGAAGTTGATCATTTTTTAAAACAATGATTTCTCACTGAGTTATTTAGTGAGAAAGGTAAACAAGCATACATGAAGAACAGGCAGGAGCCTCCAAAACCACCTTCTCCCAAGAGAATTGTCAACGTTATAAGTGGGGTGAAGAGATCAACGGCGTATCATATAAAAAGGTTCTAAAGTAACCATTACCCACAGGAAGCGGCCTCGACATGTCTTGGAGGAAGAAAATATTACGTTCGATGATGCATATATCGAGGGTTTATTAACTCCACATAACGACGCACTGGTAATATCTTTACTTGTACATGACACTAACGTGAAACGAGTTTTATTGATCCAGATAGTTCCGTGAACATTATTTTGGTAAAAGTATTACGTGAGATGCAAGCTGAAGATAACGTGATACCAAAGGCGCATACTCTATCTGGATTTGATAATTCTAGTGTTGTCACAATAGGAGAGGTAACACTCACCACATTCGCTGAAAGAGTCGTCAAAGATACAAAGTTCCAGGTGGTAGATATGGAGATGGCTTACAACATGATTCTTGGGAGACCATGGGGAATATGTCAAATCAGGGGGGATCAACAAACATCCAGGAGCATCAACTCCGTGGCTAATTTAAATGCGAAGGGTGAAGAGAAATAGCAATTACAGAATTCAGTTGAGGGTAACTTAACATCAACCTCAACTGAACAAGGGCAAACGGATGTGGATTCAAGGCCTGATTCCATTCAAGAACCAGAGGGAAATAAAAATATCAAAACGACGATAGAAGAGCTGGAGGCAGTGGTTTTGTTTATACACTGGCCAGAAAGAAAAGTGTATATAGGAGCCAATCTCAGCCCGGATATGAAATGTAAGTTGATTGAATTTTTAAAAGCTAACGCAGATTGTTTTGCTTGGTCCCATTCTGATATGACAGGTATACCACCGGAGGTAATGACTCATAAGTTGAATGAAGACCCATCCCATCCACCTTTCAAACAAAAGAAGAGAAAGCAGGGCACTTTCAAAAACCAGGTGATTCAGGATGAGGTATACAAATTGTTAAAGAATGGGTCTATTCGCGAGGTAAAGTATCCTAAGTGGTTAGCCAACACTGTTGTGGTACCTAAAAAGAATGGTAAATGGCGAGTCTATGTAGACTATACAGATCTTAACAAAGCTTGTCCTAAAGACTCTTTTCCATTACCCCACATAGATCAACTAATTGATGCTACTGCAGGGCATGAGTTGTTAAGTTTTTTAGATGCGTATTCAGGTTATAATCAGATTAAAATGGATCCGGGAGATGAAGAAAAAACTTCATTCATAACAGACAGGGGGACTTACTGTTATAAAGTAATGCCTTTTGGTCTAAAGAATGCAGGAGCAACGTATCAGAGGTTAGTTACCAAAATCAAGAGCATTTGGGAAAAACTATGGAGGTATATATAGATGATATGCTCGTTAAAATTCAGCATTCAGGAGATCATATATCGCATCTGTCTGAAACTTTTAAAATTTTGCGAAAATTTAATATGAAGTTAAATCCCGAAAAATGTGCATTTGGTGTTGCATCAGGTAAGTTCTTAGGTTTTCTTGTTTCTAACCGTGGTAGAGGTGAATCCTGCACAGATTAAGGCCATTGAAGAAATCCCTGATATACTCTCGAGCAAGAAAGAAGTTCAAAGATTAACAGGGAGGATTGCAGCCTTGGGAAGATTCATTTCTAAATCATCAGAGAAGTGCTTTAAATTCTTCTCAGCTCTTAAGAAGCAGGATCATTTTGAATGGAACGAAGAGTGCCAGCAAGCACTCAAGAATTTGAAATCATACTTATCGAATCCACCGTTTTTAGCAAAACCAAAGGCTGGGGAAAGATTGCTCATTTACCTTGTTGTTTCAGAAGTAGCGGTAAATGTGGTTTTGGTTCAAGAAGAACAAGGTAAACACTCCCCTATCTATTATGTTAGTAAATCTTTGTTAGATGCGGAAACGCGGTATCCTCAATTGGAAAAGCTTGCACTCGCATTAATCATGGCATCTAGGAAATTAAGGCCTTACTTTCAGTGTCATCCTATTGCTATAGTAACCGCCTACCCTTTGCGTAATATATTACATAAGCATGAATTATTAGGTAGGTTGGCTAAGTGAGCAATAGAGTTAAGTGAATACGAAATCACGTACCAACCTAGAACTGCTATAAAATCACAAGTGTTAGCTGATTTCGTGGCTGATTTTAGCCATGGGATGCAATTAGAAGCAGAAAAAGAATTACAGGTGCTCAATGGAGCTAATCCAGGAACTTGGACTTTATTCGTTGATGGTTCATCTAACGTAAAATGTGCAGGTTTAGGGATTGTTTTAGTGCCACCTACGGGTGAAACCATTCGACAAGCTATCAAATGTCATTCTNGCGTATCATATAAAAAGGTTTCTAAAGTAACAATTACCCACGGGAAGCAGGCTCGACATGTCTTGGAGGAAGAAAATATTACGTTCGATGATGCATATATCGAGGGTTTATTAACTCCACATAACGACGCACTGGTAATATCTTTACTTGTACATGACACTAACGTGAAACGAGTTTTATTGATCCAGATAGTTCCGTGAACATTATTTTGATAAAAGTATTACGTGAGATGCAAGCTGAAGATAACATGATACCAAAGGCGCATACTCTATCTGGATTTGATAATTCTAGTGTTGTCACAAAAGGAGAGGTAACACTCACCACATTCGCTGAAGGAGTCGTCAAAGATACAAAGTTCCAGGTGGTAGATATGGAGATGGCTTACAACATGATTTTTGGGAGACCATGGATCCACGAAATGGATGTTGTTCCTTCAACCTTGCATCAAGTTATTAAATTTCCGGCGCCATGGGGAATATGTCAAATCAGGGGGGATCAACAAACATCCAGGAGCATCAACTCCGTGGCTAATTTAAATACGAAGGGTGAAGAGAAATAGCAATTACAGAATTCAGTTGAGGATAACTTAACATCAACCTCAACTGAACAAGGGCAAACGGATGTGGATTCAAGGCCTGATTCCATTCAAGAACCAGAGGAAAATGAAAATATCAAAACGACGATAGAAGAGCTGGAGGCAGAAAAGAAATATGTTCACCCTCGGCAATACGCACTTGATAATACCCCGACCGCAAATCAAACTTCGTGAAGTATCGTGCTCCACTCAACTGATCAAAAAAGTGGTTTTGTTTATACACTGGCCAGAAAGAAAAGTGTATATAGGAGCCAATCTCAGCTCGGATATGAAACGTAAGTTGATTGAATTTTTAAAAGCTAACGCAGATTGTTTTGCTTGGTCCCATTCTGATATTACAGGTATACTACCTGAGGTAATGACTCATAAGTTGAATGAAGACCCATCTCATCCACCTATCAAACAAAAGAAGAGAAAGCAGGGCACTTATAAAAACCAGGTGATTCAGGATGAGGTACACAAATTGTTAAAGAATGGGTCTATTCGCGAGGTAAAGTATCCTGAGTGGTTAGCCAACACTGTTATGGTACCTAAAAAGAATGGTAAATGGCGAGTCTATGTAGACTATACAGATCTTAACAAAGCTTGTTCTAAAGACTCTTTTCCATTACCCCACATAGATCAACTAACTGATGCTACTGCAGGGCATGACTTGCTAAGTTTTTTAGATGCATATTCAGGTTATAATCAGATTAAAATGGATCCGGGAGATGAAGAAAAAACTTCATTCATAACAGACAGGGGGACTTACTGTTATAAAGTAATGCCTTTTGGTCTAAAGAATGCAGGAGCAACGTATCAGAGGTTAGTTACCAAAATGTTTCAAGAGCATTTGGGAAAAACTATGGAGGTATATATAGATGATATTCTCGTTAAAACTCAGCATTCAGGAGATCATATATCGCATCTATCTGAATTTTGCGGAAATTTAATATGAAGTTAAATCCCGAAAAATGTGAATTTGGTGTTGCATCAGGTAAGTTCTTAGGTTTTCTTGTTTCTAACCGTGGTATTGAGGTGAATTCTGCACAAATTAAGGCCATTGAAGAAATCCCTGATATACTCTCGAGCAAGAAAGAGGTTCAAAGATTAACAGGGAGGATTGCAGCTTTGGGAAGATTCATTTCTAAATCATCATAGAAGTGTTTTAAATTCTTCTCAGCTCTTAAGAAGCAGGATCATTTTGAATGGAACGAAGAGTGTCAGCAAGCACTCAGGAATTTGAAAGCATACTTATCAAATCCACCGTTGCTAGCAAAACCAAAGGCTGGGGAAAGATTGCTCATTTACCTTGCTGTTTCAGAAGTAGCGGTAAGTGCGGTCTTGGTTCGAGAAGAACAAGGTAAACAATCCCCTATCTATTATGTTAGTAAATCTTTGTTAGATACGAAAACGCGGTATCCTCAATTGAAAAAGCTTGCATTCGCATTAATCATGGCATCTAGGAAATTAAGGCCTTACTTTCAGTGTCATCCTATTGCTGTAGTAACCGCCTATCCTTTACGTAATATATTGCATAAGCATGAATTATCAGGTAGGTTGGCTAAGTGGGCAATAGAGTTAAGTGAATACGAAATCACGTACCAACCTAGAACTGCTATAAAATCACAAGTGTTAGCTGATTTCGTGGCTGATTTTAGCCATGACATGCAATTAGAAGCACAAAAAGAATTACAGGTACTCAATGGAGCTAATCCAGGAACTTGGACTTTATTCGCTGATGGTTCATCTAATGCAAAAAGAGAAGGTTTAGGGATTATTGTGGTACCACCTACGGGTGAAACCATTCGACAAGCTATCAAATGTCATTCAATAACTAACAATGAGGCAGAGTATGAGGCTGTGATTGCAGGTTTAGAATTGGCACGAGAACTTGGCATAAATCAGATTATAATCAAAAGCGATTCACAACTCGTGGTTAATCAAATGCTGGGGACTTATGCAGCCATGGAAACAAGGATGCAACAGTGTTTAGAAAAGGTGCGGGAATTAATAAAGCAGTTTCAAACCTGGAAAGTTATGCAAGTACCAAGGGATGAAAATCTCGAGGCAGAAGCCTTAGCTAATCTCGCATCTGCAGCTGATGTAGCAAGTGATGAAAACACCTCAGTTATTCATTTATTTCATTCAGTTCTCGACCCTGACAAGAATGAGGTAAATTTTAATAATTTAACTTGGGATTGGAGGAACGAGATTGTAGCTTTTTTGCAGTATGGAGTCGTCCCTGATGACAAGAAAAAAGCTCATGCGCTTCAAAAAAAAAGGCTGCCCGGTACTGCTTAAACCAGGGCAACCTATATCGTAAAATGTTTGGTGGCCCCTTAGCCAGATGTCTCGGACCCTCTCAAACGGAGTACGTAATGAGGGAAATACATGAGGGGCACTGTGGGAATCACGCCGGAGGAAAATCGCTGGTAAGAACCTTAATTAGGGCAGGTTATTACTGGCCTAAAATGGAAGAAGAAGCAGAAAGTTTCGTGGCCAAATGTGATAAATGTCAAAGGTACGGTAACAATATGCATAGACCCGCGGAGTTATTACATTCGGTTATCGCACCATGGCCATTTATGAAATGGGGAATGGATATCGTGGGTCCATTGCCACAAGCGAAAGGACAGGTAAAATTTTTGCTCGTACTTATTGATTATTTTACTAAATAGGTAGAGGCAGGAGCATTCAAACAGGTACGAGAAAAAGAAGTCAGAGATTTTATTTGGCGCAATATCATATGCCGATTCGGTGTACCAAAGGAAATCGTATGTGATAATGGCCCTCAGTTCATAGGAGCTCAAATCACAGAATTTTTTCAAAGCTGGCAAATTAAAAGGATTACATCAACACCTTATCATCCGGTGGGGAATGGGCAAGCAGAGTCAACAAACAAGATTATCATCAACAATTTGAAGAACCGTTTAGAAGAGTCAAAAGGAAATTGGCTAGAAGTATTACCTGGTGTTTTATGGGCATATCACACCACAACAAAAACAAGTACGGGAGAAACACCATTTTCGTTGGTTTATGGAGCAGAAGCTTTAATTCCAGTCGAGATAGGAGAGCCAAGTACGAGGTTTGCACATGCAATAGACGAGATCATAATAATGAAGAAATGCGGGTAGCTCCATTACTTGAAGGAAAAGGAAGCTGCCATTAATAAGAATGCAGCACATAAACAAGTTAAGAACGAATTACAACAGAAAAGCATGCCTCAGATTCTTTCCAAAGTGGACTTCGTGCTTAAAAAGGTTTTTCAATCTACAAAGGCAGCCAACACGGCTAAATTAAGTCCATACCTTTGGAAGACCCTATTAAGTCGGATTTTGATTGCAGCAAGGAGCATATGAATTGGAGACCAATTGTGATAGGCAAATTACTACCTTCAAACAATTGGAATTGCTGTATTATAGAAGGACTACTTTACGTTCAAGAATACCCACGGTCATGTATCCACCATTTGCATTTAAATTTTTTGAATTGTTAAAATTTCTACAATCACGATTTTAAGATGAAGACACAAAAACAAGAGCCCGTACTAAATGATGAGTCACGACCCGTAAGGCACCCGCGTAATACAAACAAAATTCGCTGCCTCAGGGTTACAATGTATTCTGATTAGTAATATCAAACGCGCTTAGCCAGCCATCTAAACTATCACAACCTTCCTAGATCCCCATCGTATAGTTGTTTTCCATCTTTTTCCAGGACAATAAGGACCCCATAAAGAGTAGAAAAAAGACTCAAGTCGCTTCGAAGACTGCTTCATCTACCCCTATTCGCAAATGCTCACATTACACATGGACTACATAGATACACAACCGAGTATGGTTATAAAAAAGAGCAAAAGACAGATAAGAAGCATCAATATCAAGCTTGGAAGAAAGTCAAGCAGAAAGACAGCATAACAAGTTACAAAGTATATAACACGAAGCCTAAGGCAAAGGAAAACCTACTGTAGTTAGGTTAAAAGCCATGTACTAAAACAAGTTATAAAGAAAAACCTCGAATTTTATTATTCTGAAACGAGTTAGTGAAAAAATACCATCGTTGTTTGTAATCTAATTATAAATCTGTTAACACAGAAACAACGAGTTACGAAGAAGGGTTATAATGTGAAGATCAAAGATACATGTAAAAATTCTCAGAACTAGAACAAAAGTTCAAGTACAGAAGTACATTGTCAATGTTATTCCAAAAGAAACATGTGTGTTCCTATTTCTTTATCGTATGTTAACACCATTATGAAGTTGAGACGTCTTCTTCATTAAGTGTCGAAATATAAAAGGGCCCTCTTTTATAAAACTCATGTTTACTTTAGCTATTCATGAAGTTAACAAAAGCATTTTCTAAAGAACAAAAATGCAGATTATTCTATAAGTCCTTAGAAATAAAGGCAAGAATAAAATAAATAGAAGTTTAAGATAATAACACAGAAAACCTCTTAAATACTTAAGACTAAGTACGAACTTAGTCATAAAACTATGAAATTGTTTATACAAACTGCCCCATAAAAGACTTGGGGACTTGCATTCCAAAACCAACCCTCAAATGAAGTTAAGGGTTTGATTACAATTTTTTGAAATAAACCCTCAAATGAAGCCAAGGGTTTCTAACACAACTTTCCAAAGTGGTGCCTGCAAAAAAGAAGGAATTCAAGACAATGTAAATTTTTCACTAAGAAGATGTGGGAACTGAAGAAGATGCATCAACAGCAACGAGCTCAACTTGGACAGGACCATCAACGGTTGCGGGTTGATCTTGATTCACAGCAACAGGCTCAACTTGAGCAAGAGCATCAGCAGATGTGGTTTCAACCTGGCTTGTGGCAGTAGGTTCGATTGGGCTTGAAGAAGATGTGATACCCGTATGAGCTTCAACCACGGGAGCTTCAATCACGGGAGAAAGAAAGTCCTGTGTTTGCTGAGCTTGTTCAATGGTTTCATTTAACCTTAGCTAATTCTGACTCCAGGTCGAAGTTTTCTTGACCGGCTTCAATTAGGGTATCACGACGTGAATTCAAAAAAGCCCAACTTACCTCAACATCAAATTTTTCTTCAAGGATCTCATAATCCTTTTCCCAAGCAGCCACCTCATTCTTGAGCTCTTCATTTTTGGCCAAGGCGGAGTTACAAGAAGCTTCAAGAGAAACATGAGAGCTCTCTAAAGCACGTACCTTATCAGAAGAGACTTGAAGCTCTTCTTGTGCTTGAGATAAGTTTCTCACGAGCTCTCCAGCATAAACTTCTTTTTGATTCAGCAGAGCCTTCAACTCCCTGTTCTCTTCGCTAGCCTTAGACAGCTGTTCGGAAAAAGAGGATTCAAGGCGTTCTTTTTCTTTTTCTGCTTGGTTCAAGGAAGCCTTGATAACCGCTAGCTCCGAAGTTAATGCTCGCACCTACTGCTCTAAGGTACTCTTGCTCTCTTGTAAATCCTCCATGTCAATTTGAGCACTATCAAATTGTTCCTTCCAATTGATTGCTTCCAACTGAAAATCACGTGCAACCTTCTCTGAATCACGTGCTACCTTCTCCAAGAGGGAGATTCTGTTCATCAGCTCAGTGCCGATAAGATTGGCCTAAGAAAAAAGAAAGGGAAATAAGAATCTCGAAGATAGAAATTTTTACAAAGTAAAGAAGATAAAGAAGGAAAATACCTTCAAAGTGGCATGCAATATGTCATTCATTAATGTCAGGCTGCTATGGCTCTCTGTTTTGCTTTCTCGAAACGTCAGCTTGACCTGACTTCCTTAAGAGGCTGCTATCAGCAGGAACTTCAATAATTACGCTCCTTATAGCAGTACTTCTACTTGAAGAACCCACCTCCGTATGGTGAACGGTAGGTGGGGGAATTGTCAAAGCAGGAGCGGTGGAAGGAGTAAAAATAGTAGAGGGGAGGAACAGAAACAGTTGAGGCAGAGTAAGGAAAGAATCACAGGCGCGGGAGTAGAAAAGGAAGATAAGGGAAGTTCATCTAAAACAGGCCCTAAGTTTCCACTATCAAAACCACTGATAAAAAGTTGATCAATGGACTCACGAGTATCATGTGGAGTGGCGTCATCATCAGGAATAATAACAGGGGTATCAACAGGCTCGGAAAGAGGAAGACGAGGTGAGATTTCAGTCCCGTCATCAGATACAACACGTCTTCTAGCTCGTGGTCTCGTCACCAGGGAGCCCCCTTCATCCTCTTCTTCTGAGTCTTCTTCTTCAGTAGCTTTTCTTTTTGCAGTAGAAGAACCCAAGATTATTTCTCGGGCTGAAGAGGTACGAGTACCCAAAGAGTCACGAGAGGCCGCAACTGCCTCAGCAGTAACCCCTCGAATAGCAAATCCTGATAAAAAAAAGGATAAAAGTTAGAACAATAAAAGAAAATATTTATATACGTGAAAGATAAAATAAAAACTCTTACCATAAGTCTTAACTTTCCAACCGTAACGGTTGGAAAGGTTTTTCCATGACCTACCCTCCTTGGAGCGGCTCTCAACAATTTTTCTACCCAACCACGAAAGTTGGGCACATTCTCCACAACACCCATGGTTGCTGAGGAAAGAAAAGAAACGACATTAGAGAAATTAATAAGCTTGAAATAAAAAGGCACGAGAAAGATATAACACTTACATGCAAGGTTCCACTTCTCAGGAAGGGAACGTTATCTTCACCCACTAAACCAGCAGTGGGGGCAGCAACAAACCGAGCATACCAGCCACGGTCTTTATCATCTTCGGGGCTCACTAAAACCCTCTTGCTCCTGGCTGCTAGGGTAAAAATGCCATTACGGAAAAGCCTAGGGGAGTAGAGGTGAATTAGGTGGGGGAAGGTAAAGCCAACAATTTGGAAAGCAACAAAGGTGATGACAAGTAGAACTTTAACTCCCTCAGGGCTTGGGCGCACTCAGAGGTCCACTGGAGGCCGTTATCTTTTTTAAGTATGCCGAAAAACTGGTGGCATCTGTCGGATGATCGTGAGATGAATCTTGACAGGGTGGTGATACGGTCGGTCAGCCTTTGAACCTGTTTTTTTGTGGTTAAGTGCTCTGGTATCTCTTCTATGGCTTTGATTTGGTTAGGGTTAACCTCGATGCCTCGCTGTGACACTAGGAAACCCGAGAATTTTCCTGAGGTCACGTCGAATGCAAACTTTTCGGGGTTTAGTTTCATTCCGTATCGCCTGACTATATCGAAGGCTTCTTCAAGTGGCCGATGTGATATTCTCTCCATTTGGACTTGACCAACATGTCATCTATGTAGACTTCCATAGTCTTGCCGAGTTAATCCTTGAACATTTTGGTCACAAACCTTTGCTATGTCGCCCCTGCTTTTTTCAGTCCGAAAGGCATAACTCTGTAGCATCACATTCCTTGATGGGTGATGAAGGTCGTTCTCTCCTGATCCTCTTCTTCCATGAGGATCTAATTGTAGCCTGAGTAGGCGTCTAAGAAACTTAGCAATTCATAACCGGTTGTTGCATCAATGAGCTGGTCGATATGAGGTAATGGGAATGAATATTTAGAACATGCTTTGTTTAAATCTGTAAAGTCTATGCACATTCGCCACTTCCCGTTTTTCTTTTTCACTATGACCACATTGGCGACCCATTTGAGGTATTTTCACTCCCTGATGGAGCCATTTTCCAATAGTTTTTTGACCTTCTCACGCACTGCATCATTTATTGAGGAATAGAATTTCCGCCTAACTTGCCTCACTGGGGGTGGAATGGATCGATGTTCAACTTATGTGTAGCGATCTCCTTCGGGATACCTGGAATATGCTTCATGGAAAAAAGCAAACAAGTCCACGTTAGCAGTTAAGAATTGACAAAATTTACCTGGTTCTCGAAGCTTGCATGCGGAGGGTGGTAGAAGATGGGGAATTCTGACTACAAATGTGTCAAAGTCTTTCAATGGGTTATTGAAGTCTGCACGTGGATTGCCTGTCACTGCCATGGTGAGGATGTCATTCAAGCAGATGGCTGAGATGTTAGTTGAAAGATCTAGAGGTGCATCATCATTGATGGAAATGGGTGTTGAATTTATGCCACAACCAATGAATCGATTTGAGAAATATAGGAAGCGAGCACAGTGGCATTCATTTTTGCAGTATTGCAGCGAGCGAAATATTTTTGAAGTTCGCACTAGTCTGCATCACAACCGCGGGAATAATACACACACCGTCAATGAAGCCAGAAGATTATGCTCCTGTGGAAAATGGTCAATCTATCACTTGCCATGCTCACATGCCATGAAATGCTTTCAAAATACAGGTTTTGCGGCAACGAAGTACGTTGATAAAGAATATAGTGTTGTTGCATACTTAAACACCTATATGTTGCAAAAATAATGCCTGAAGACGAAAAAGAAGACCCCACGCTTCTCCACATACACAAGATGTATGGATTTTGTACATTGACGGCGCTTCCAACGCGTCAGGGTCCGGACTGGGACTTGTACTCGAAGTCCCGACAGGCGAAGTGATTCGCCAGTCCATAAGGTGCTTTGGCATGACTAACAACGAGGCCGAGTATGAGGCCGTGCTTACAGGATTAAGGCTAGCACTCAAGTATGGGGCGAGACAGGTCAGACTATGCTATGATTCTCAGCTCGTCGTCAACCAAGTCACGGGGACTTTCCAGATCAAAGAGCAAAGGTTAAAAAAATACCAGGCCGAGATCTGTAAATTGTTGCCTGAGTTCGATGAATGTCACCTCGACCAGATTCCTCGAGCATAAAACATCGAAGCATACAGCCTCACAAAATTAGCAGCAACCACCAAACACATAATCGGAGAATGAAATGTGATCACCCTCCTCCACTCATCGATAGATCAAATCGAGGTAAGGACTATAAATTTAACTTGGGACTGGTGCAACCGTATTGTTACATACTTCCAGGATGGCGTACTCTCAGATGATAAAAAAGAAGCTAAGAAGCTTCGGATGCAAGCAGCAAGGTACAGTGNCTTTGACCGAAGCCGAAGCCGAGCCGAGCCGAGCGACGACTACGGCGCGAGGCTTGCCTTCTTCTTAGCTCTTTAAGAGCTAAAAGATGAGCTTCTCTATATATACACAAAGATTTTCTTTCCTTCTACCAATGAGGGACAAAGTGTATTAGTAAAGTGAACTAATTCAAAATTTCACTTCCCTCCATTTCTTTCCAACCATTTTCCATTCATACCTCTTTTGTTATTAATAACAAATAATAACAAAACCCAACACAAACTTGTAACATAAAGAAAAACAAAATACAAGTGGTAACGGTCTAAAAAAAGTGAGCTGTTTAGTCAATTTTTAGGTGTTAAAATTTCGAGATTTCTAAAATCCAAGTGCGGTCTAACTAAATCAAGTAAAAATAGCACGAGCTAGTTTTCGGACTGGTCATTCATAAAGAGATCAGTTGCGATAACGGACCCCAATTTACATAAAAAAAAAGTCGTCGAGTTTTTTGAGAAGTGGCATATCAAAAGGATACTCTCAACACCGTATCACCCCGCAAGCAATAGGCAGGCAGAATCCTCCAATAAATCAATACTGATTATCATGAAGAAAAAGCTCGAGGATGCCAAGGGACTATGGCCGGAGTTGCTTGGGTCCACCGAACAACGCTGAAGACAAGCACAGGAGAGATGCCCTACTCATTAGTCTATGGGACTGATGCAGTAATACCAGTCGAAGTCGAAGTGCCCAGTTTGAGATATTCCCACGAGAGCGAGCCGAGGAACGATGAAAGTAGAAGGCAAGAGCTCGACAAAGCCTAAGAACGGAGAGATATGGCCTACATAAGGATGATAGCCAAAAAGCAACAGGCAGAAGGCTATTACAAAAGAAAAATGCTAAGTTCAGACCACTCGAAGTCAGGGACTACGTGCTCAAAGCTAAAACACAAGCAAGCAAAGACCCGCGGGAAGGCAAATTGGGAACAAATTGGGACGGTCCATACAAAATCACGGCAACAGCAAACAAAGGATCATTCCAACTAGAAACAATGGAAGGAAAACTGCTACCAAACAACTGGAATGTCGCCCACCTCAAGTACTTCAACTTTTAAGAAAGAGTGTTCTCCAAGTCGCACTCTTTTTCCCTCACTTGATATTGTCCCAATTGGGTTTTCTCGAGGATGTTTTTAATGAGACAACAAGGAGGACACTTCAAGTTGGAAGTACAAACGGACGGAGGTAAAGGACGGATAGTTAATTGCCCAATCTCTCAATACTTCTCCAGGTCGACCAATGAAGGGACTAAATAAACTGGGACTAGGATGTCATCCGACACTAAACAGAATGGGATTGGAATGCCAGCCCGGAAAACATGTAAATTTCTCCAATATAAATGAGCAAAGCACAAAACGCATGAAGTTCGCCCATATTTTCGCCAAAGCAAAGTTGCCTCAATACCTACTCGGCCTCAGGCAGTAATCAAACAAAAGTTACATTCGACCTCGTTCGAATTAACTTAAGTACGGGTTACATTCGATCTCGTTTGAATTAACACCCATTCGGCTCCCAGCCATAACTAAGTAAAAGTTACATTCGACCTCGCTCGAATTAACTAAACAAAATTTACATTCAACCTCGCTCGAATAAACTAAACAAAAGTTACATTCGACCTCGTTCAAATTAACTTAAGTAGGGGTTACATTCGACCTCGTTCGAATTAACACCCATTCGGCCCCCGGCCATAACTAAACAAAAGTTACATTCGACTTCGCTCGAATTAACTAAGTAAAAGTTACATTTGACCTCGCTCGAATTAAGTAAACAAACGTTACATTCGGCCTCGTTTGAATTAACTTAAGTTAGGGTTACATTCGACCTCGTTTGAATTAACACCCATTCGGTCCCCGACCATGACTAAACAAAAGTTATATTCGACCTCGCTCGAATTAACTAAGCAAAAGCTACATTCGACCTCGCCAAATTAACTGAGAAAAAGTTACATTCGACCTCGCTCGAATTAACTAAGCAAAAGTTACATTCGACCTCGTTCGAATTAACTAAGCAAAAGTTACATTCGACCTTGCTCGAATTAACTAAGCAAAAGTTACATTCGACCTCGCTCGAATAAACTAAGCAAAAGTTACATTCAACCTCGCTTGAATTAACTAAGCAAAAGTTACATTCGACCTCGTTGGAATTAACTTAAGTACGGGTACATTCGACCTCGCTCGAATTAACACCCATTCAGCCCCCAGCCATAACTAAACAAAAGTTAGATCCGACCTCGCTCGAATTAACTAAGTAAAAGTTACATTCGATCTCGCTCAAATTAACTAAACAAAAGTTACATTCGACCTCGTTCGCATTAACTTAAGTAGGGGTTACATTCGACCTCGTTCGAATTAACACCCATTCAGCCCCCGGCCATAACTAAACAAAAGTTACATTCGACGTCGCTCGAATCAACTAAGTAAAAGTTACATTCGACCTTGCTCAAATTAACTAAGCAAAAGTTACATTCGACCTCGCGCGAATTAACTATGCAAAAGTTAAATTTGACCTCATTCGAATTAATACCTACTGGCCCTTAGGCACGATCAAACGACAAAACAAAAGAAAGAAGCATACAAGCGCGAACAGAAGAAAAAAAGGCAGGTACGAACAACAAAAATGGCATTTCATACTTAAAATATATTCTTTACAAAGGCTAAAACAGATGCCCACAAAAATATGTACAAAATTTACATGCAAAAAAGAATGAAAAATAACTACTCATCTCCACCGGCCTCTCCGCCAGTACCATCACCACAGCCATCAGGATACTCATCCTCATACCAGGCATCTTGTTCAATCCGGTCCACGCCTATATCCTCCTCGCCATCACCAGCCTCCGGTGTAGCGGGGTCATAGCCACAAGCAGTCCGAGCTGAACGCGCCTTAACACGAGCATCCTCAAAGTCATCCTCAGAAACTTTTCCCGCTGCCATCAAGTCCCTAAATATATCCAGTTGAGCCTCAACGTGGAGCCTCAAGGGTGACGGCTTGTTCATTAAGGCCCGAAGCCTCTTTCTCCAACTTCCCTATCCGCTCATCGAGTCGCTTCTCTCTGCGCCTCCCCGTCTCCGAATCACTCGCCCGCTCTAAACTAAGAATGCAAATTATGGCCTCCAAAGCCTCCACTTTCCTCGAAGCTGCCAACCGATCCACTTCCGACTTCTCTAAGTCCGCTGTCTTCTCAGCAAGCTCACCACTCAGAGCATCTACCTTGATTAGAATCTCTTCAAGCTCGGCCTGCAGCGAGATTACTTAGGCTTGGAGATTGGCACATTGGGCCTCGACCCCTTTGCTCAACCCGATCCCATTTCACATATCTCGTTGCAAGTGTGCAATCCGATCCCATTTCATATATCTCGTTGCAGGCGTGCAACCCGCTCCCATTTCAGATATCTTGTTGCAGGCGTGCAACTCGCTCCCATTTACAAATCATCATCAATCATAAAAGAATCCCGGCAAGGGAACAAGAGTATAACAACAACATCCCGGCAAGGGAGACAATATCATAAACAATAACATCCCGGCAAGGGAACAATAATATAACAACAATATCCCGACAAGGGAAACACTATCATAAGCAATAACATCCCGACAAGGGAATCAACAAGTACATAATAAGGGTCACAGAAAAACCAAGAAGCATGATAACCTCAACAAAACAACAAGACATAATAAGCACGTGATAACTACACCGGTAACCACAACAATTGGACATGTAACATATTCGCACGAAGTCTTAGAGGAACTCACAATCAAGAAGTATCAAAACAATAAGGAAGGCAATCACTTCAATCAAGACAATTAAGGGTCAATGTAACACGTGAGAATTAAAAGAAAGCTAACAACGTCATATGGAGCATATATAGACAATTTAAGCAACTAGGAAACCCAATCATAACAGGATACTTTCCACATAAGGACCTAAGAACCCTAGAGGCAAATTTCCCACATATAAGTCCGAGCACACACTCGTCACCTCGCATGCATGGACTACAATTAGCATAGAAGACTCAATTCCTAAGGGGAAGTCCCCCACACAAGGTTAGGCAAGAAACTTACCTCAAAGACGACAACTCGGTACTCTAAAATGGACTTCTCGGGCGAAAAGACCTCTGGACAGCTCAAATCCAACTATAACAACTCCAAAACACACATAAATCGAATAAGGAACTATTCCGAATAATAAAGTTTCAATCTTTACAAAAATATAAAAATCGACCCAAAAGTCGACCCCCGGGCCCGCACCTCGGAACCCATCAAATTTTACAAAATCCGATCACCCATTCAAAATGAGTTCAACCATACAAAATTTATCCAATCTGATACCATTTGGTCCCTCAAATTATGATTTTTCATTTTGAAATTTTACTTCAAAAACCAACTCTTTCCTCAACCCAAACACAATTTAAATGATAAAAATAAAGACAAATTCGTGGAATATATTTAATTCTAGTTGAAGAACACTTACCCAATCGAATTTCGTGAAAAACCCACCAAAAATCGCCAAGAGAGCTCTAGAAGTCAAAATATGATGAAAATGGTGTAACCCTCGATTTTGGAATATATTCTGTCTACCAGGTGTTTGTTCATCGCGATCGCGGGAGAAGTGATGCGATCGCATAGAAGAAAATAGCTACTGGCCCAAAATGTTCTACGCGATCGCGGGCAAATCAATGCAATCGCATAGAAGGAAAATGCTGCTGTCCAAGTGTGTGCTATGCTATCGCGGACAAATCAATACAATCACATAGAAGGAGAATGTTGCTGTCCAAATTTGTGCTATGCTATCGCGGACAAATCAATGCAATCGCATAGAAGGAAAATGTTGCTGTCCAAATTTGTGTTATGCGATCGTGGACGAATCAATGCGATCGCATAGAAGGAAAATATGGCAGGTTAACATTGTACTACGCGATCGCGGGTACGCCTATGCGATCGCATAGAAGGAAATACCAGATAGCAGAACAGCAGTTCAAACATAGGGAAAAATGACCCGTAGCCCATCCGAAACACACCCGAGGCTCCCGGGACCCCGTCTAATCACACAAACAGGTCATATAACCTAACACGGACTCGCTCGAGGTTTCAACACATAAAACAACACCGAAACAAAGAATCAAACCAAAAATCAAACTTATGAATTTCCAAATCTTCAAATATCAAATCTCATGCCGAAACCTATCAATTCAACTCGGAATAACGCCAAATTTTGCAGACAAGTCCAAAATGACATAACGGAGCTGCTCCAACTCTCGGAATCGCATTCCAACCCCGATATCACAAAAGTCAACTATGGGTCAAACTTCAACTTTTCCAACTTTCGCCGCAATACCTCAATTTACCCTACGGACCTCCAAATCCAAATCCAGATGCCCACCTAAGTCAAAAATCACCATACGAAGCTGTTGAGATCATCCACGACCCATTCCGGGGCCTTTTACCAAAAAGTCCAATTCCAGACAAATTCTCACCGTTTAAACTTCCAAAGCTAGTTTCCTTCTTCCAATTTGACTCTGAATCATCCATTAACTGAATTCAACCATGCACGCAAGTCAATATACATAATGTGAAGCTGCTCGCGACCTCAAACTGCCGAGCCGGGCGCAATCTCTCAAAATGACCAATCGAGTCGTTACAGGACCACTATGGTACGAGTGGACCCTACCAACCTTACCTCCACCCTAGTAAAACCCTCGCTCAACATCCGCACCTCATCGGCGTCATGATCAAAACTCATTTCGTAGTTGTCCTTAGCTACACCCTTATTTCTCCCATCAGTGAACGAGGTAGGGACGTCAGCCGGCCTCAAGGACGACGGCTCATCTAGAAGCACGGTACCTGCAACTTCCACAGGTGGACCACCAACTCCAACCCCGGTACCGTGGAAAGGTACGCCTTCCACGGCCCCCGCTGGTAGCGAAACTTTAGATGGCAGATCTGTATCGTCTTCAAGCATGACGGTGGCTGGCTCGCGATCACCCCTTATAGAATCTGCAGTTCGGATTGTCCCATCACCGATGTCCACCGACCGCCCTTTATAAGAGATCAAACCCTCCTCTCTCGGTGATTATTCTTCGTCTATTAAATGAAGCAAAGGAGAGGCCAGAGTTTCTGGTGCCGATGCAGTCGATGATCGAGCCAACCTAGCCGTAATTTGGAGGTAGAATTAAAGTGGACAGCCGGGCAGGCCTGGCCATAGTCACAGTAGGAGCGGACTCCGTTGTAGTATTTCTCTTTCGAAACACATGAGTAGGGGCCCTCGGCCTTCTCGAGGATCCCCAAGCTAAATAAAAATAGAGAGGAAGGTTAAAAGGCCGGTCCCCACAAAATAATAAGAAGCAAGCGACTAGAAGGCCACAACAATATAGATTTAAATGGGCAAACTCACCGATCACAAAAGGCGCCGACCCGAACATATTGAGGAAAGTTGACCATTCATGAATCCCCACTGTATAGGGGATAATCAGGCTCACCCAATCATGGATGTCTTCGGCCAAGGGAGGGGGTGCAGTCTTGGCTGCAAAAAGAGAAGACGAGGTGTCAACGCAATTGAACTGGCAAAGCCAACATTCCGTACCAAAAGAGGAGAGATATACTAACGGGCATAATTCCAGACCTCGGGGAACACGCTTGCATTGGCCACCACATCCTCGATTTTGACAAAGAAGTAGTTGAGCCAAAATTGGCGATTCGCCTTATCGTCCATCTTCACCACTAAGCATTTGCTTCCTCGGTGGCGAAGATGCAACATCGTCCCCCTATGGAAATTAGGGGCGAAAAGATGCATCAAGTGGCAAAGCGACACCCTGACCCCGGCTAACTCGGCATGCTTCGTAATCATGTGGATGAGTTTGTAGATATATGGAGAAAGTTGGGTTGGGCATACGCGGTAATAGCGGCAGAACTCCTCGGCCAAGGGGAGGATAGGAAAAGAATAACTGACATGGAAAGGGTACGCGCAGAATGCGCAGTACCTAGGGCGGTGTATTTGCACCACGTCACGCCCTGCTGGAACTAGGTCTATGTGGGCAGTAATTTTGAATTTATCCCTAAATTCGGCAAGGCCCACCTCTTTCATCAACGAATCCGAAACCTCAGGGTCGTCTTCAGGCACCTTCAAAAAATCATATATGTATTTGTCACTACGAGGGATTATCTCCTCCACCGTAGGAAGGTTCCCGTCTTCAATGGTAACTGAAACGTTATCATCATGGGGAGGCATGCGCACTGCCAAAGGAACGGGTTCAGTTGCCCTCCCAGAACTAGAAGACATGTTAACCATCTTTGTTTGTTTATAGAGAAGATGCAAGCACAGAAGAGTCGTGAGTTGCAGAAGTCACCAGAATCGGTGATAGCAAAAAATGGGAGTAAAGGTAACGAGAACAAGAACTCTGAATGAAGAAGGAAGAAGAAGACGCAGGTTTCAATATCTAAGAATGCAAAGAATAACGCAAAGGGTTTCATATCCCTATTTATAAGAACTCAGGCATCAATATCGAGAAAGCAAACCGTCAATGCCTAGCGCAGGTATTGAAACAACAGAGGCACAAGAAGCGATGCAAGGCATCGGGAAAACGCGTAATAATGATGCATGATGTCATGACGTCATTCTGAATCGACGTGACCCTAGGTTGCGGCTCACGAAGGGCCATGTTGCTACCTTGTCTGAAACGCTACTACTCGACCTACTCACCTCAACTTCTCAAACACAACTGGCAGAGTCCGCTCATCGAGGTCGTCCAGGGTCGGCCTCAATAAGCGAGGGGACTAATTGTATAGGTCAAAATTTGCTCTAAGGGAATTTAGCGTAATGGAGAATTAAGGAAAATGATGCGGCCGAGGTCGACTAGTAAATAGTGGGATTCGTAGCTGGGCAGTTAACGATGGTCGAGGTCGAGCACCAAGGATAGAGCACTAACGGCTAGTTTTTGTAATAAGATATTAAAGAGAATATTCCATTGAATACTCTCTGCACTTGTACTATTAGGGTTGATTGGGCATATATCTCATATAAATCTAGAAATATTTTAATACCTCACCATATCTCACGTTACCTGTGTTAACTAGTCCTAAATCTAGAAATATTATCATTAACTAGGTTTACCTCTCGTTACTTAAAATTAATTAGTTGAACCAAAGGTTTACACTTTTTGGTCAAACACTTCCTTGCCTAATTCGTCCATAATTAACTAAAAAAATAATAGTGATAATAAAGTATTTAATCATGGTATAAATAGCTAAAAGAATGGTGTACGATTTTCGATATTTCTATAATGAATAACACTTTTCAAGTAACAAGTATCAATATTCTTATGTCAAGACTATTAAGCAGTTTGGTGTATTACGTGCGAGGCACGTACATAGAGACTAAAAATAAAAACAAGCTACGAAAAGGGAAGATGGAATTTTCAATCCTTGAGTTATTGGCGTTTTGCGATTTTAATCCCTATTTTATTGGACTTTGCACATTAACCTTTACGTAGACAAAATGTGTGTGGTATTTGTCCCTAAACCTAACTTCATGTTAACGGCGTTAGCTTAAAAAGAAACATTTCTTTGCCCATTATGTTACCAAAAGAAATCCCCTACTGTTGAATATGTACTAAAAGTAATAAACTTTCAAGTGCGTAAAAGATGTACGAACATAAAATTAAAAAAATTATAGAATATATAATTTGAATCAACTCATTAATAAAGTTTTAATAATAATTTAAGAATAAAATGAAACTAAATATTCTGAGAGTTATGTTAAAAGTAGTAAATCAGTTATCGATTGTAACTTATAAGGATAATATTTTAACAATTCTGTAAACTAATTATTTTAGTTTCAGTAGTTTGAAAATATCCGACCATATACGATTTATCTAACTTCCGTTTAGTTCGAATGTATTTATTCCACGTTTACCTAGAGGAAAGTTAATATTTAGTATTCGGATATTACTTTCATAAGTTATTAAATAATTATTTTGGTTAAATTTAAAGTCCTAAATATTGGGTAAAACAATCTTATTCAACATGAAATTATCATTCAGGAAGTTTTAATTTTGAAAAGTCATAAAAGTCGATCAACATTTTGAGTATATTTTCATCCGCTACTAAATGTGAACAAAGTCAAGGAGATGGAATCAACTCAATCGAACTAGGTTTTTTTATGACTGCCGAAGTGTCCGAACAAAATGTTGGATTGATTCAATACCGGATCCCAAATCTCCATAGACGACTAAACTTCAATCGATAGAAACATCTATCAAGACCTAAAACAAAGAATACCATCTCTCAAGGAGTCTTTTTATTTTGCATATCTCGAGTTTAAAATTCTCCTCACACTTTTTCCATCATGATTTTCTCTTCTAGAACACTCGTCAGTCTCTTGGTGTTCAATTACCATTACTTTTATTGAATACTCATTCATTATCAGACTTTCTTAGATTATGTACATGCACATATCTCTTGTCAAGTCGAATTATGTCATTCTTAAAACACATGTAATAATTAATTGGAAAAAAAAACTTCAAATCTTTGATCAAAATATAAAATATTTTTTATTATCTAATGTTATTAACTAACTTAATTTAACGGAAAAAAAAACTAACAATTTTTTATTATCAAAAATGGGCAACTTGGCAATAGCTATAAATAAATAGTGACAAAGAGTTAGAAGGTATAACCGATATAGTATCAAGTAGAGACGGACCTACGCGTACCGGTACCAGGAAACTTCAGCAAAAACTCTATATATACATGCAAATATTTTCAAAAAATAGTCAGATATTAGCATAGGCCCCCGTATAAATCTTTATGAACAGTGATAAATTTATATTGAATGTCATAGTGTCTCTGCGACCGCCGAATCCTCGATCCGCCTCTGGTGTCAAAAGTTAGAAGATCTAAATGATCATGCGATATGAACAAAGCTATGAAGATAATCAGTACTGTTGCAAATAGAGTGAACTCAATAAATAAATTAGGTTCAACATTTTGCTTTACGTGTGTTATTAAACGAAAACGAAGATTCAATATTTTGCAAGCATATTGTTCGTATATGCCCTATTACTATTCCGACAAATACATATGTAATTTGAGTAATCATCTTGAATAGATTCTTTTATATTTTAGTTAACTGTTTCATAAACTTATCAGCACCAAATATAATTAACGGAGTCTTGTTTTTTCCTTTGAAAAACTTATTAACCAATGCACATAATCAAGAATTTAGACATGAATATCAGAGCTGAAAACTTCAAGAAAACTCACCTTGTCCAAATAATTCATCAGGTAAGGCAAAAGTTAATTACCATGTTAAAAATACAAACAAAAAGTAACGAAATAATGTCTATATGTATATCTATACTATATTAAAAACACGAAACCCTTTAGCAAAATATTATTCGGGTTTTTTATCCTTTAAAAATAGATTTCACACTAGATAAAATTATTTAATTATTATTTTTTGTAATATTCAGGAATTCAAAATCAACTAAATTTTATTTTAAAAAATCTTTTTTTATTTAACCTATGTAGAAGGTCTTGATCATTATGACTTCAAATTTAATAAAAATTTTACCTTAGTTAATTCCTTACCTAACAAACATTATATCCTTGGGACTTTATGTAACGACTGTTGATATCCAATTTTTTCCTTATATATTTTAAATATGCATATATATTTTCAGAATAGTGCATATACATTATTATTAGGTTTAAATAACATGCACAAGTGTTTTTATAATTTTTCTATAATTTTAAAGGCTTTAAATCAATTTATTTCTGCATTTTTTATTATACAAATATCCAATAATTATCCCTCATAATATTTTTATGATGATTTAATCATCTAAATTTATCATTTGTGCCATATAGTGCTTAAATATTTTAATTGCATTTTTATAATCACATTTGCATTTTTAAGGTAGAATTGCACATTTTGCAATAATAGCCCATATATATGCATAAGCACATTATCTATATAGAAAATGACTTTTTATATTTTTATAATGTTAAGTAATTATTTTAAATTAATTTCATTCACAAATGACATTTTTTATTATTTATTAATTATTTTTATAAATTATTTTACTGATTTAATTGGGTTTTTAAAATCTAGCCCCTAGAAAACCCAATTTCGTACCTAGCCAAACCCAGTTGCCCCAGCCCAATACATTAACCAGCCCAATACCCCATACCCGTCCAACCCAGACCCAAACCCGTCCAAATTGACCCGCCCGGCCATAATGTCTAATCCTAGCCGTTGATCTTTTGAGATCAACGGCTCCCAATCACCCACACCCTTTTAGTTAACCAACACCCCTAACCCTAATTCATTTTACACCACCCGCCATCATTGAATCCTCTCGTCTCTTCCCTTTTTCCTCTAAAACCCTAACCCGCCGTCACCATTCCCCTGTGATTCCTATCCAGAAATGGAATCATTCTCTGATTCCTTACCATATCTGGTCTTACCCCTTTAACAGCCACTCGTTTTTTATATTACTTGACTGGTTTGCCTCAAATGGCAAGTTGATCTCGAGAGATTCGAACCAGATATGGTTCAAAATCTCTTATATTTTGGCTATTTCCGTCTGTGTTCATCCTAACCCCTGTGAGTACGAATATTTTCGTATCTCTCCGTTAGGGTTTCAGATTTTGATTCGGACCAGATTTGGTCCGCTTTCTGTTTGTTTTATGTTATTCTCCATCTATATTTGCTCTATTACACACAAATCCGTCTATTTTAGTTGAATCATTTTACTTACTCTAAAACTAGGGTTCAAGATCTTTCCAGATCTAAAATGATTTTCATTTTTTTTTTAGTATTTTTCCTTTAATGTTTCGGTATCTCTATCTCTGTGTTTTATAGTTTCTCTACTATTTCTGACCGATTTTCTTTTACCCTAAAATTAGGGTTTTGATTTTCAAAGACGAACCAAATCTGTTGTTTCATCTCTGTGTAACTATTACGGTTTCCTTTATTACTTCTGACTGATTTCACTTACCCTAATTATTTTCGTCTATATGTCTTTGAATTTCTGCCTATTTTTCTAGGGTTTCGATTATTTAATTATTTCTCTTAATATTTCTGTCTATTTGTCCTTAACTCTGGCGTTAATTGCTGACTAATTTTACTTACCCCAAAATTAGGGTTTTTGAAATCTTTACTGAGATTTCAGTCTTTCATTTCTTGTATGCTATTGATATTTCCTTATTTTGTTCGATATACCTGTTCTCATTATTTCCTTACCTTATTTGATCTTGTACTTGACTATTGATTGATTCTTTATCTTAGTCTAAATAGTACTCGCCTGATTATATGTTGCTAATTGATTGAACTCCGACTTTGATTGATTTTAGAGTTATTCCCATTCCTTATTTGTGTAAGACTAATTCATTACCTTGTTTATCTACCCAGTTGAGTGCCATTTAAACCCCTTCCCCACACCCTCCAGAACAGGACTCGAACTCTCTGATTCTCACTACTAAAAACTTAAGCTCTCTTGTTCTGATTTCTGTGCTAAGTATCTCTTGATTTTGGCCGGCTGAAAGCCAAGGCCATGATTATTCTGGAACCTTGCCTGATTATATGTTGCTAATTAATTAATCATAATTTTGTGTACAAATGTCCAAATGATGAATTGTTTATCTTTCTGGAAACTAGACTCAAAGGGCTACAAGTTTTATGTTTTGATAATCTCCATATTTCTTATAGATTGCGAGATATAAGCTTCCAAAGTCAGTGTTGTGCATCAGAAGTTCCTCGCGATGCACACTGCCGGGCTAAAACCTGAAGTACCAGACTTTAGTAAATCGATCTTAACTTTCTGTAGAAATGTCCAAATGATGAATGGTTTACTTTTCTGGAAACTAGAATCAAAGGGCTACAACTTTCATGTTTTGATAATCTCCTAATTCCTTATAGATTGCGAGATATAAGCTTCCAAAGTCAGCTATGTGCATCAGAAATTTCGCACACTGTTGTAGCCAAAAACCAGCAGTTAAAAATGGCCTAAAAATGATCCGAAACTCACCTAAGCCCCTCGGGACCCCGTCCGAACATATCAACAAGTCTCAAAATATATTATGGACCTACTCGAGGTCTCAAATCACATATAACATCCGCGAAACTACAAATCGCGCGTCGATTCGGACTTATGAGTTTATGAAATTTCAAATTCTATAACTCGCGCCGAAACATGTAAAATCAATTCGAAATGAACTCAAATTTTGCGTACAAGTCCCAAATGATATAACGAAGCTACTGAAATTTTCGGAACCACAATCCGAACACGATATCATCAAAGTCATCTCTCGGTCAAACTTATTAATATTTCAAAACTTCAACTTTCCAATTTTTCGCCAAAATGCGCCAAATTGTCCTATGGACTACCAAATCCAAATATGGACATGCACCTAAGATCAGTATTCAAAGACCATTTGAGGAACCATTACAGCATCAATTTTAGAAATGCCACTAACATTTAATAAGTGGTTTAAAAAGAGTCAAAAAGGTGAAGGCAGTTCAAAAGATACACATGGAACACGTCATAACACAATCGATCCCTGCCTTGAAAAAAATATGTTAGGTTGCTATACTGATTTGGTTGATGATAAGTGGTATGGTGTTTTGCGTCCCTTTGAAAATAAGCCTATCAATATACACACTGATGTCAAAGTTGCAGGGCACATTATTGAGGGCGAAGCATTCTACAAAGCCTGAAGGTATGCGAATTTGGGGCGAAAAACTAAAACAGGTTCCCTTTTACTCAAAACGATGTGATTATAAAGTACTATGTCACTGGCATGGGTTTGTTATACCACAAGCACTATCTGCAACCTTCCAAACAAACACACACGAAAATGAACCAGAAGTGATTCGGCATTTGATGAAGGAGATTCTTGAGATGGAAAAGGCACTAACTGTTCATCATGCAATGGATGATCTTAAGTACCTGGAAGGAACGGAGGATCATTACTGGGATTAGTTAGAAAATGAAAAATTGCATAGAGACAATGGTTATCCTGTTTTTCCAACAGTTGTCGAGTGGGAGGGACTACCTAAGTTTCTACCACAGACGTTGGACGTAGGAGTCCCATATTGTTGTAGAAATCAAGCAAGTGATCTTATTGATGATAGCGATGAAATACAAGAAATGTGTGTCAACTGGGGCCTGGATTATGATTCCCTCGGTCCCGAAGGGTGCGTACAAGATGTTGACGAAGAAGATGAAGACAGTAACAATGAAATAGTGCCAGACAGTGACGATAATGGCGAATGACAATTATTATTAATTTCTTGGGATGTATGTTAAATTGTTTTATTGAATCTTTAATGCTAAATATCATTTAGATTTAACCCCATTGGAAACATAATTTTATTTCATACATTTTGCAAACTGAACATTTACAGACATTTAGTACAACAAAATTACTGCAATAAAACACTATGTTTATCCCTGATAATTGGGCATATTGGATGAACTGCCACCTGGAGCTGAATTACCACCGCTTCCCAAGCCAGTTGAAGGAAATTTACGGCGGCCGTGTCCTGTTTGGGAACATATGCCACATTTACGCGCATAAATGGTATCACCAACATCCATTTGGTTCTGTATACGCATTCTTTTTTGCACTTGTCGTTGACATACATAATCCTTGTTACACACCATTTTAAATGGTTCCGGCGACCAATAATGTTCAGCACCAACTGGCTGCAACTGTCCACTATAGGTGTTTAAGTATGCAGCAACACTATATTCTTTATCAACGTACTTCGTTGCCACAAAACCTGTATGTTGAAACCATTTCATGGCATGTGAGCATGGCAAGTGATAGATTGACCATTTTTCACAGGAGCATAATCTTCTGGCTTCATTGACGGTGTGTGTATTATTCCCGCGGTTGTGATGCTGCGAACTTCAAAAATATTTTGCTCGCTGCAATACTGCAAAAATGAATGCCACTGTGCTCGTTTCCTATATTTCTCAAATCGTTTCATTGGTTGTGGCACAAATTCAACACCCATTTCCATCAATGATGATGCACCTCTAGATCTTTCAACAAACCTCTCAGCCATCTGCTTGAATGACATCCGCACCATGGCAGTGACAGGCAATCCACGTGCAGACTTCAATAACCCATTGAAAGACTCTGACACATTTGTAGTCAGAATTCCCCATCTTCTACCACCATCCGCATGCAAATTTCACTTGTCAAGCTCATATTGCATCAAACAACGATAGGCGTCTGGGTCTTCATGCCAAATCAATTCCATTCATCTCCTGAATTTACACTCTTGGTGATCTATTGTAGCCATCCACATTAAATCATATAAGTCCTTGTTTGGATAAGCCCTATGGAAGTTGGACTTCAAGTGCCTAAAACAGTAACGGTGGTAGCCATACGGTTCCTGCCATGCACGCAAATTCTATACAAACCTTAAAATACCGCATCCCGATCAGATATTAGACAAATACCTGAAAGTTGTCTGACAACGTGCTCCTTCAAGTGGTTCAAAAATAATGTCCATGTATCTTGGCTTTCATTGGCACAAATAGCAAATGCTAGGGGAAATATACGTCCATTAGCATCTACTTCAATGGCGATCAACAACTTAATATCATACTTTCCATAAATATGAGTGTCGTCTATGGATATTACAGACCGATAATGCACAAAATCATCAATGGCTAGTTTAAATGCCCAGAACACATATCTAAATATGTATTCTTGTATTCTCGGACTCCGCTCAAGCTTCCATTCAACAACAATCTCGGGGTTAAAGTGTTGCAATGCAGCCATGTACCTAGGTAGAGCGGAAAAGGACTTATCACAGTTACCATAAATAATTTCAAATGCACGTTTACACACGAGAAATTCCTTTTTTTTATAATGGTACATCCATATACCTGGTGGACAGTTATACACTCTTTGATATTGTACCTTATGGACACTTCAATGTGTGGAATCAAGACAGAGAAATCAAGTCAACATAAGTTGAAATGATTCCCACTAAATGTATCCATTTCACAATTGTGGATGTCAATGTATATCCCCACAATCCACATATTTGTTTTCAACTTTCTCGCACGGAGCATCCAGTTACAACCTTGAAACCATCTACGACAAATAACCTTGTATACTTCCGGAGATGACCCGTGAACCACGATCTCACGACACTCTTTTATGTTGTACATTCTCATCGTCCTACTTAGGCGCGCTTTATCAGCAAAAAGCATGCCCTTTGACAGCACCGTTGCTCTAGATTAATCCCACATTGCTATCCGAATTTCGTCAAGATCCCTTGTGAGGGCATCCTATCCGGCATAATTGGCAACTGATCAAGGTAGGGAATCTCCCTTGAATGAAATGGCACATGAGACTCGTACACTCTTGGTCTAACGGGAGGTGGAGCATGCTCCCTCATCAAAATCAGGTTCATCATTTTCGTCGTTGTCATCATCACCCTAATCAGGGAGGGGTGTGTCATCTCCAGACTCATCAGCATTGTTGTCATAATCACTATCATCTTCCTGACTCTGCGCATCTGCCAGATCCCGATTAAATATATCATCTTCGGGCAATTGAGTACGGACGGGACCTTCAAGTTGCTTGTTTACACTGTACAACCAATAAAATAATGTTTTTTTCAAATTCATCCAAATATTTACATATATACTTTATCACTTCACATACAAATCATAATGTGTTGATATCTCATGATACACATTATCCTATTGATGATTACTCCCGGATGGACCACCATGATCCAACACACCAAAACTAGGCATATTCCAACTGTCCGTTGGTTCATAAGCTGTAAAATTCATATCTGGCCGGTACCCCCTGTGGAATATATGTGTGTTAATACAAATTCAATGCATAAAAATAAATATAGTAACACAAAGGAATTTAAATTTTACCACTCGGCTTGTTGATTATGTAAACTTAGGAGAAATTATGTCCTCGCTCCGCATTCGCCCAAGTTTAGATCTGGCCAAACTCTTTCACCCGGAACCTGTTCGGATAAAACTGCTCAAAAAAACCACCCGATGATGATATCCCTATTTTGCGGAATCATTATTGCGAACGTCTTCAACCTTGACGTAAATTTCCAACATTTTTATCACAAGAAGTTCCCGGTGTTCATCCGGAGTCCTCAAAAAATCTGTCAGAGTTTTATTGTCTTTGATGTTAAACTCAGCATAACAAGCAACCTCTTGCGGAGTAACAGAATACGGATATCTTCCGGTTACTTTAATATTCACCGAACATTTGGTCACACTCATTTTTTTATATAACAACGATACCAATTTATCGTACTCCATTGTAAGTGTCAACTTAACAAGACACTGTGGAGAACAACTATAGCGTACTGAGTTATTCTCCACCATAACCCCAGCCCCAATTTAATGAAACCTTAATTTTTCGCTCTTTGGACATTATGACAAAATGCAAAATAACTTAACGAACAAATATTTCGGAAGACCTGAAGGATCCAGAATGAATTTTTACCAAATTCTGAAACTCCGTAAATAAGAAAAAAATCAGTCCGCGGGGTACAATAATTGAGGTATAGCGCATGCATAATAGGCGCTATATATTTAGCGCCTCTTATGTATGCGCTATACCCATATGAATTATTGGTGCATCAGTTAAGTGCAAATGAATTATTAGTAGGGCAGGACATTTTATATATAGCGCGATTATTCACCGCCCTATATATAAAATGGTCTTCAGGTTTTTTTTCCCACCGATTTTTATCATTTGAATCCAACAGAACCACACTTTGATTCCGGACTCGGAAGAGTAGGGCTTTTTCTGGATTCCCAAAAGACATTTTCGAGAAACGTGATTATACTCTGTTACCAAGTCAGTGGTCTGATATCCAACATCATTGTAAGTAAATCTATTCATTGTACAACTGTTCTCATCAAAGCAAAAGTTCAAGACCTTTTTGATTGTGTAACTTGTAACTTTGAACCTGAAGTTGCAGAAGATTACATTGGTATTGTGCTAATTATGACTTCAACTCTGAGAACAAATACTCTTTTGACAAGATTAATGGGCAAGTGCACTATGAAGAATACTAGTGAAATGGTTGCAGAAAATAAATTTTTCATGATGTCTTTAAGGATGTTACTGTACTCCAAAGCCGATGTAAAAGGTGATGAGGAAGATAATAGAGATTGGATTGTCAAAATTAAATTTGACAGAGGAAGTGGCAATGCAGCTTGCAGCTCGCACTCACAAAGTGGTCTGATAGATTATGCAAGTAAAGCTTTTCAGAGTGTTCCGTTATGTACAATCTACTCCCATAGGTTGCCACACAGTGGAGTTGGTATTCCTAATTTCTATGAAGATGAATTAGATTTTATATTGCTTCAAGGTAAAAAGATGTTAATCTTTTCAAGAGGTGAAACTACAAATATAGATATTGTAGTTGATGAAATTATCTTCCACCTGAAACATGGAGTTGGTCTTCAAGTACTATCTGATCTGCAAAGGGATTGCATGAAGAAAGTTAACAGGGGACTTGCTATGTACAAGCACCATGATGTTCACAAGCTCATTTGTATGATACTTACTGCTAAAGTTGGTCTTCTTGTTTTAGGAAGAAATCTTATAATTTGGGACTTCTCAAAATTCCCATTTAATCACGGACGGATTAAGTTCCTCACCCTTGAGGATAAGGCTATTGTTAACGGGGGAGTACTGATACGATCTAAAAATAAAACAGATGTAAGGAGTAGTAGTTTATGCTTCTGGAGTAGTACTATGATTGTTGAGTCGGTTATAATAATTTTTAGTGAGGATTACAGTTTAGTCATTTATCTTTCTTTTATTACTTTCTTTATTTACCTTCTAATCTCTTTCTAGTTTTAGGATATATCAGCGTTGTATGAGTTATTTGGGAGGGCATGAATGAAGATATGTTTAGCTTTTCTTCTTCCGTAGCTCAATTTTCATTTTCAATTTCTGTTCCGATTGAAAGTTGCATCATTTGACTTGAACATTTTATTGCAGTGGCAAGAGCAGAAAAATGTTTAAATAAATAAAAAACATATAAATTGAAGTCAATATGTAAATAAGAGTTGTTTCTAGCGATGCATACTCGATAATAGGATTTCGAAATTGTTTCCCGGTTGAGTTATCACTTCTGTAACCATAGTTTGAGATGATCTGCAAGCTCAAAATCTTGAATTCTTCATAGTTTGAGATGAATAGGGGCTTACCTCTCCCCTCGTATGTAGTAAAATGTCACTCCGCACTCCCCCACCTTTTATAACACTAATTTGTTTTGTTTCATGAACAGACTCATGTGTAGCTTTTGCAATTAGTGATGCTGTTAGTGCCAAGTTGGCAATACAAACCCCTGAAGCTTTACGGGGTGATGCAATAAGTTTCTCCAAACAAGAGGTTGTGGAATGCCTACCCATTGAACCATATGGCACCACTTTTCTCAAAGTTTACAACTACATAAGACGATGGGGTTTGAATTTCGAAAATTATTATCGTTGCCGGAGTTTAGTGTTACGAGTAAGTAGTAACTGATTGTTAATTTTCAAGACATTTATTTAAAAATATATTATTTTTTTAACATAATTTTTATGTCTTTCAGCGACAAGGACTATGCAAAGCTTTTATTCAGGATTGGGACTGGCTTGAGAGCTATGAGGTGGCCCTTGCTTTAGAGTATCAGGCCTTGACCGCAACAATGGTTCATTATCCTACCTTCGCAAACCGGGGTTATTCTATGGTAACAATTTAAGTATTTTTTTATTGTATCAATAAAGAATTCAGAGAATCCAAACCTTTTGATAAAATTGGTATGATGGTCCTTATACCTGATAAGAAATAAAATTATGGTCTGATCCAGTTTTGGCTAGATAACTCATAATAGTATCACCCATTTTGATAATAGTGTTGTCATTTTTTAATACTTGTTATTTATAGTATAACATTCTTAAATAATAAAACCTTTAACTTCACATAGTAGTATATCATTTATATTAGTAAGAGGTAACTTAAATAAATTAGATGTTAGACATGTATTTTCAATATGTTACCTTTGATATTGTTGTAAAAAAATTTATTTACTAATATGAAGATTTAAGTAATTTAATTCAAAATTCTAAAATATTTTTAGTGTTAAAGAGTAGATAGTCTTTCTTTCTTTCTTTTGTCCAAGGTTTTTTTTTTTTTTTTTTTTTTGCAAACTTTAATATTGTCTAACTTGAAATAAAATCATAAAATCCATTATTAAAAAATTTTGAGGACCTAAATTAAAGCTTAACTGGTCTCCTACTTGAGCCACATGTCTATCCCCCGATATTCTCGATCAAATTTTATTGAGTCTCAATTAAGATAAGACAACCATCGGTGAATGTGTTATTTAGTTACCAAATGTGAATGAAGCTGGTTGAATAATACGTTCATGGGGCAGTGATCTATAAATAATTGTTCATCATTAAAGAGGGCGGCTCAACGGAACTGGTGGCTTAAAACTAAAATATATTAAAAGACTCTGAAATTTCTTTCATAAAATCCTTATAATATTGAGACAAAAAAGTGGTGAGTATATGGGTTAGGCGCAAGTCATATGGCATTGAACTCTCCCCTATACAAAAGTATAGCATTAAGTGAAAATGATAAAAAGATTAAGCCTATTATCGATCGTAATTTAAACCTTACGATACTTGTCTCTAGGATTTCTTAGTTTAAAAAAATGAGACACAAAAGAACTTGCTTTCTGATGTGTGGATCAATCAAATATGACAAAAAGGAATAGCTAATTTAGAGAATCTGAGTTGAAACTAGAAAGTAAAATAGTAAAAAATATGAAAAAAGAAAGAAAAAAATAAAATTGATGAGAAGATAAATATATTATTTAATTTAGTGAGAGAAAAGTTTTATCCTATTAACTCATTTAATTTTAAATAAATATTAAAATTTAAAATATTTTATCAATAATTGTATAAATATAAATTACATATATTTGGGCCTTAAATATTTGAGGGCCTAAGGCAAGAGCTTCACTTGCCTTACCTTAGAGCCGCCCTAGTTGCTGATAAATGTTGCAATGAATGGATCAGTCAAGAGTGACATACTTCTTTTGAGTCTTGTTAGGTTCAGTTTGGAAACCAAGTTTCATTCTGACTGTCGAGGTTTCTGACATTAACAAATAGTTTTCCTGGTTCATTTTAATTGATTTCCAGTTCAATTCCTTTATCTCTCAAACTGGTGAAAGTAGGTTTGAACTTGGTATTGTTGAAAATTCTAATTATGCTAGCTTCCTTCCTCTTCCAGTTTTTCCTTTTCTTTTTTGCTTGCTCAGCATTGAGTTTGACGTTCTCTTTGAAGCTGAAAGCTTTCTTAGGGGTTGTCTTACTGCGTTCCTCTATCGTCCCTTGCTTTCATTTTTTTTGTTTTTGTTTTGTTTCAGGATGTTTATGACCCTCTGCCATATGAAGCTCCAACATTTAATGATGATGGATGTATAGCATTGCACGCGGTATTGGTGTTGGTTTTGGCGAGCAGGGAAGTCCTGGAAGCAGAGCCTGCAGAGTTTTGTCAAACATGAAATTTTTTATAGAATGTTAGTAAGACACATTCTGAAGAGTTTGAAGTAAGAGCAGTTGTGTGACAGAACTGGCAGAATTTTTAACTTTAAATGATGCTCGGGATGTTGCAGATTTTCTTGTTTGTTCCTTGATGGTTAATGCTGTATATTTTTTGAACTAGTGTTTACATACTGGTTGTCCCCTTTTTTTCAATCACAAAAGTATTTGTTTCTAATATCTAGATATACTGTAGATGTATCGGAAGGATTGAGCATCTTCTTCTTGGTCTGCCTATATTGAAACGCTATTCACTGTCGAATAGGGTCCTTTTTTTTTTTAATGATACCTTGTATTGTGGTCGGACAATATTGAAACGTTATTCACCATACTGGTTTAGTAATATGAATGTACCGGATGTGCTCTTATGTGTCGTTTGGTTGCTGGTTAAAGTTATGCAGGGATTAGTTATGCAGGGTTTTGTTATCCATGGTTTAATTATGAAGGGATTATGTTAGGATTAGTAATATATGCTGTAATGTAGAGATTTTTCATAGACCTACGTTTTATATATACCAAATAGCACTAAATATAATCAAGAGTCAAACAATCATGCTAAGAATGACATCTAAAACATGACATATATTTCCAGTATCAGCATACCAGTTATAATTATATGTGGAGGTGCATCTATTTTATGGTGTTCTATACAACTAGAATCTACTACTTCAGCCGTACAAAGAATATTAGCGATTCATAAGAGAAGCTGAGAATGTCTTGTTGAGATCAATAATTGAACATATTCATTGTGCATGTAGCCTACCTAGCAAGAAAGAACCAACTATATTGTATAAAGATGATATATATTGTATGCATATATCAGCTGATGGTAGGATTCAACAAAGAAGACATGAGGAGATATTTTTATCAAAAATTGATAGTATTCACAGGAAAAGTGAGATTTTTGTTCAACAGATTCACTTAAGTGACTATCTTGTTGATTTTCTTATCAATGCGCACTTCCTATTGTACATGCTGATCTACTCTGGATCTTCCCACTACAGGTATTAAGAACCTAGTGTATGAAATTGGAATGCGACAACTCATAAATCTTAATTGATGTCTTCACTAGGGAGAGTAAATATGCACATCTTTACCAAGGATTTTTTCCACTGGATTTTTCCCGAGTAATGATTTTAACGAGACAATATTCCATCACATATTCTATAAAGAATTAGGTATTCTTTTTCATCCACCATGATATTTTTCTTGTAATGCTTTAATGAGGCATATTCTTTAATGCATAGACATCTATAGAGGAGTACTATGAATACAATTATTTGTGAATGTTCATTTGCATTATTAACTCCACACCTCTTCATGCTAACTATACCCCTTCCTACTCCACTCTGATGTCTATAACCCCCACTAGTACTGCCTAATAGTGCCTATAATACTCATAATCGCCATTACTCACAACTATATAAATGTTGGCGACATCCTTTGGCGTTCAGCAATGTATGACTATTATTAGATGCATTCGGTTAATCTTGTGAATAATAGAAAAGGAAGAAAAAAATGTCTTGCTCCGACAAGGCAGTTTAGGTTCCACACCCGTGTCAACACGACACTAGTATGTATGTGAATATGTGATCCGTACCGGATCTAGTAAAATAATTTTGGATACTTTGACCTCGACGGACGGAAGAATTCAAGACGAGATACAATTTGATTCCCGAAATCAGAACCAAAACTAGGATAAATTTGAAGAAAACAGCACATCTTATCTAGGAAATCAATCCTTTACTTATCTACAACTTGAGAATAAAAAAGATATCCGCACTTTACAAGTTATAGGTAAGTAGGAGTGGCAAACGGGCGGGCGGGTCGGATATGGTTCGGGTCAAAAACGGGTAATGAAAAAGCGGATCAATTATCCAGCCCGACCCATATTTAATACGGATAAAAAATGGATTAACCGGCGGATAATATGAGTTACCCATATTATCCATCACTTCTTGTATATGATCACTTTTGGGAGAATTCTTAGTCTCCCTAACTTGAGGAACCCCGAATTTGAGGCTTTACAAATGTAAAAGTTAGACCCATTGGTTATCCATTGGTTACTCATTGGTTATCCATTTTCTAAATGGATAATATGGTTCTTATCCATATTTGACCCGTTTTTTAAAAGTTCATTATCCAACCCATTTTTTAGTGGATAATATGGGTGGTTGACTGTTTTCTTTTAACCATTTTGCCCCCCCTATACGTAAGTATTCCACAAAATTACTCATAATTTAGAGATATTTTTATTTTATTAACATTTTGAATTGTTTTTAGCCAGGATTCCCGCACCCGTATTCGTGCTAGGATCCGTATCCCCAAATCTTAGAATTTATATCTCGAAGGATCCAAGCTCTAGACCATACTCGTGTCGGCCACCCAAACCCGTATCCGAGCAACTTAGGTCTCAATATCTTTCTATCTTTTTTTCATCTTGCTATCTTTCTTAGAATTAGTGTTTTCTTAGTTTTATTTCATAACTTGAGAAATAATGGCTCAAGCTACAATTTTAACACCCAACCGGCACAAGTATTGCTTCTTCCAACGGATTGCTCTCCAGCTCAGTTTAAGAACAAGAATAGTGATGTCTTCTTCATATTGATACCTCCCAATTGGTTGTTTCTGAACTTCCCCGCAAATATGAGAAATTCCTAGTGTCCCTGGCACAGCCATATTTGCAGATCGACCAGCTAATATTTGGATGAAGAACAGACAGCAAAACAGTTTAAATGACTCAAGCTAAGAAAACTGGTGCATGCTTAGCCAATACTGAATGAATCCAAGTAGAGAAATCTATCTCCCCAATTTTCTCGTGAAAGGGAGTAAAGAAGCATACTGGGCTTTCTCAAACACCCACCATGATACAACATACGTAACTCAAGATCAGTCCAAAGGAAAAACGTGAAAACCTAACCTCTGTTCCGCTGTTTTATATGCACAGCATGATGAATTGGTTAAAATGAAGAGAGACCAGCAATTTGTCGGAATTTCTCATATGATACCCAGAATACAAATTGCCAAGGGCCAAGTCTTGCCCATGTAGGAAAGAATCCCTTCCACAATGCTTTGACTCCTTCAATTCTGACAGTTTTGACAAGACAATCATAGGAGTTTCTATACTTATTCTTCCCTTGCTTGTCAGCAGCCTGATTCATCATTCTTGTCTTAATTACATCTGCCGGACAACTCAATGTAGTAGCTGACAAGCCTGACATTATAGATGATAAAGTGTGTGCGTAAATATTATCATTCGCTATGTTGTTGTTGATAACAAAGCGCTTTGCATGATCATAGCATGCCAATTCTCCCATGTTAACTAAGAAAGCTCTTTGGACATTTGGGAACACGCCTTTCCAAAGTTCTCGGAAGCCTTCAGTCCGAATAATTTTGTTAAAAGCATCAAATGGCCCACAATATCGAGGTTCCATACCCTGACTTGCCATTCTACTGTCTGCTTGCATCCTAACTTTGACAAGATCAGCTGGGCTTGCCACAACCTGAATCACAAGAAGACAAACAACTATGACATGTTCCACAACGAATGTCCCCGAAGGGAATTGAAAGCTTAAGCACAACAAGCTAGTAAACTAAAAAGTTTTTGCATACTCACTTATTTATTTTTCTCCTTTAATCTCTTTTTCTCTTTTTTCCATTTTCTTTTTGTGGGGACAAGTAGCCTAGCATTATCAACATTTCTTTTATCAACTTAGCATTAGCTGATCATACTTTACATTCTTCCCAACATGCAGAAAGCTACAGAAATGAAAAACATAAATAAGATAATGTCATGTGAAATATTGTTAAAGATGACAAAATTAAAGATGAGAAGACGAAGGGTTTTTCATGATACCATCTTTGGCGGAGAGATAAAAGTAACTCGTTTCTATAAAATAACAGAGTGATAAATTCAACAAACATCAACGAATAAGAGCTTCATAGACCCTTACAAGGGCACCTATCAGCATCTATCTCTAGGTATAGTAAAATTTCAAAACAAAAGGAAACTATTCTAAAGAATGTTTAAGACAGCTCACTTTATCTCGGAATGAACAAATTAATCAAAAAAAACAACTATAAAAGAGCCTTGTATTCCTCTGTTCCAACAAACTAACAACTTATGACAAGTATGCAACCAAGTTTTGTTCCAGTGATCACCAGTTTCTTCATCTGTTTACTCCAAAGTCTCAGGTGCCACCAAGGAAACAAAGAACTGACAAAGTAACCAACAATCTAATAGAGAGATTGCTCTTCCCTAAAGAGCATATATAAGTTGCTCAACTGAATTCAGATCATGATGAATCCATAAAAAAGACACACTTGTCCATCTCCTGTATTTTTAATGTGAAAGAGGATCTGACTTTAATCTGTATTAATTAAACATTTACATTTTCGGAATTCATGTAAATATCTCTAAGAACATGGCACAGTAGAAGCAAATACTTAATACCAACTAGTAGAGGTTAAGACTTAGTTCTTCAGAAGAGTATTTCTATTTTGTTTAGAGTCATGGATGTCAGTGTAGGTACAAATTTTATACTTAGAGTACCCCTGGCACAAGAAACTCCTAAATTTCCTTAAAAGAAAAATTAGTTAGTGTTATGGCTACAAAAGATTCATATAGCTAACCCAACTGATTCGCCATTGCGGCATAGATGATTGGTTTGAATCCCGTTTATTTTACTCTAAGTTTCTAATCAGTCCTGTTGCAACTTGCAACCACCTTGAAGCCATTTCTGCATCAAGCATTAAGGCAAGGCTCTATTGCACTGAATCTTTTAACTAGGTAGATATACAAATCCAATAGATGTAGACCAGCAAAAAAGCATTTAGAATCTACTTGGTAGGACTAGAAACATCTCCACTGTAAGCATTCTGATTAAAAAATCTTCTCCAGAAGCATTTTCTAATCGTCTTTTTAGTGTTTTAAGTCATGAAAAATCTTCTCCAACTGAAAGAATCTTGCAACATTAAGGGGATATGAGCTCTGACCACTCACTGCATTAGTCATCCATCCAACTCTAACAACCACATTAAAGAATACTGCAGTAACCATCGCATCCGACCTGCCACAAATTTTATCAGCACCCAGAACCACAATTGCTGCTGCCACCTTCCTTCACTACTATCAGCAACCCACTACTATCATCAGTAAGCTCCCAAGTCAACATAGGAAAATGGTAAAGAAAAAAGTTTCAATGAAAGACATTTCCCTGAAAGAATCTCACTCCATCTTAACCATTTGTACTCAAACTCTTACCAACTAAACATAATACTTTCACCTTCTAACAAAAAGTTGTTAATCCTTTAGAACATAAACAGAAATTTCTTTACACACGCCGCAATAGAGAAGTTCATCAATCCAACTGCAGGAAAGCATAACCACATACTCCCACCTCCACCTCCCAATATTTGACCTACTTTAAATGACAAACTTCTGCTATCTACTCAGTCAAATTTAACATAATTTAAAACCACTCTGGTTCGGAATATTTAACTCCTTTGCCATCTTGGAATGTCAAAATATTTGAGATTAGTCCACTAATGATTGTCTGATACAAACTTCAACAACTTTTCAATTATTCAAATTCGCTTAACTATTTAAAGTTCAAATCTTGAATGATGTTTTCCTTATCAAACTACTTTTTCCAGCCAAATTTTAATTACACATTCTACCACTGCCACTACTACTAATATAATACATAAATCAATTTAAAAAGTTACCTCCATGTCTAGTCAAATTCCGACATATAAAATGAAATGAGTTAGTGCTTTATACTATTATTTCAAATTTCATGTGACATCTTCTCAATTAACTTGTTTACTTTCAGCATTTCGAACTTTTCTTAATAAAATTCAGCATAATAATCAACTCAATTACGGAAGAAGAGAAGTAAATCAGACCAAGTTAACACGATATCTCAATTCATTTAGCTCAATACAACAATATAATTTCAAAAATCAGTGAGATTTAAATTTATTATTTACCTGAGCAATAACACCAGATAATCCACCAATTAAGGCTTTGCTAGACAGAGAAAGAGTATGATCAGCAGGAACCAAAAAATTCCGCAAAAATTCATAATTCACGATTCGGATTGGAGTGTAAAATAAATGTCTTATAATTGCCGGTGATAATCCTTTGTATAGTCCTAAAGCACCGTCGTTTTTTAAGATCTCTGCTACTAATCGAACGGCAGATGTCCGGCGAGATGAGGCGAGAGATTCGCCGTGGAGTTGAAGCCTCGTCTTTATGAGGTCAATCGGAAAAGTTGCTGTTTCCGCCGCCATCGCCGATATTGCTGTTAGAGCTATCTTTGATGTATGGGCTTTCCGACCGTCATTGAGCTCTTGGGCTTTCATTGAGCTAGAGGTCTATGCGGAGGCGTACGCATCAGTGTTATTGGACGCTTAAAGTTCATAGTCATTTTTCTGTTCTGCAAGACTGCAATTGAAGAATAATTACTAGGAGTATTTTAATATTTCAGTTTCTACAAGTAAAATTCGAAGATTGCTATTTTTAGTTACGAAATTATAAAGTGGCTAGCCCACGTTACGGGTGGCAATTTAGACCAAGCTCATCTCATTTAACCCGCTCAACCCGTTTAAGGTTGGCTGGTTATTAACCCGTACATATATTGAACTTAACTAATCTTGGCCGGGAGGTAAAAATTACACGGGGCGTTCTATTTGGTCGACCCCATTTAACGTATACCCTTTTTTTTTAAAAGTTTTAACTTGTACCCACTTTTTAAACAACTTCAGCTCCCTTTCTCCTCCTCATTCTCCTCCTTCGTTTTCTTCTTCTTCTTCTTTCTTCTGCTGTTGTTGGTGCTGCTATGAAACTTCAGTTCATGGGATGATTGCCATAAGTATGTTTATCAGATTATTTAAAAATAAATTATAAATAATTACGTAAGTTAGTAGACAATAATTTATGAATATTTCCACGTACGGGAAGTTTAAGGTCACACTTAGTGATTCTTTTCATGATAATTCTGTTCTTTTCACGTTTATTGTTTCCAAAATTTTATGATTTAGATACTGTTGGCAATCTGATTATTTTATAGTAGTCTGATTATAACAAAACTAATGAATCCAGGACAAAAAAAAATTCAGCTTATTTAGTGCTGAAGTTTTTACAAATGAACTAAATAACTTCAGCATCTTTTGCTGAAGTTTTTGAAAAAGCTTATCCAGGACAAAAAAAACTTCAGCTTATTTAGTGCTGAAGTTTTTATAAATGAACTAAATAACTTCAGCATCTTCTGCTGAAGTTTTTGAAAAAGCTTATCCAGGACAAAAGAACTTCAGCTTATTTAGTGCTGAAGTTTTTACAAATGAACTAAACAACTTGAGTATCTTCTGCTGAAGTTTTGAACAAGCTTTATGACAAAACTAAAGAATCCAAGACAAAAAAACTTCAGCTTATTTAGTGCTAAAGTTTTTATAAATGAACTAAATAACTTCAGCATCTTCTGCTGAAGTTTTTGAAAAAGCTTAATGACAAAATTAATGAATCCAGGACAAAAATACTTCAGCTTATTTAGTGCAATTACAAACCAAAATTTTAGCAAATAGAGAACAAAACTTCAGCTACTATGCTTAAGTTCAGCAATTACAAACAAAAACTTCAGCAAATACAGAACAAAACTTCAGCTACTATGCTTAAGTTCAGCAATTACAAATAAAAACTTCAGCACGTTTGGTTCAGCACGCTTGCTACTTCAGGCCCGTCTACTAGAATGCTGAAGTTTTGCGTGATTGCCTTTGCTACTTCAGCCCTGTATGCTGAAGTTACGCGAAAAAGTGGGTATGCTTGCAATTTTTTTTGCAAAGCGGGCACAAGTTAAAACGTGACCCAAAAAGCGGGTATAGATGCAAATGCCCCGACCTGGAGGTATTAATCGAACCGGGTCAGGTTACTAATAGCCCGATTCGACTCGGTTCAGCACGGGTCAGCCCGGTCCGATAAGGGCTGGGACGGGTTGGCTAGGGTAGGGAGTTGTTCCAAACGGGGGCGGATTTTTTTGGTGTCGGTGCCCCAGAACCCGGCTAGCCCAGTAACCCATTCACGGGTTTTAATCGCGTTCCAACCCGATTTACGTTGCAACTTTCTTTTTATTCTGACTGTTGCCAGTGGTCAAAATCAAAAATGACCGTTGGGCAACGGCTATTTTTTGCATTTTTAGCCCTTTCAGCCTACCACTTTACTAAAAATAAAACACCCCTAATAATTGATAATCACATTTTTAGCCTTTTAAAAACTATAAATAGCCCCTCTCTTCTTTATTTTTTCTCACAACTTGCTCTCTTCTTCCACTCTAATTCTCTCTCAATTCCCTCTTAATTATTGAATGCTCAAGTTCTCAATTAATTATTATTTTATGTTTATCAATTATTTACTTTAGCCACTACAAAATTACAATTATCAAGTAAAGTGTGGTATCATTTTTGTTAGGTTCAAGTTCAATCATGCATGGTGCTTCTAGAGTGCGCTCACATGTTTGGGAACACTTTGAAGTGGTAGAAGAAAATGAAGAATTTCTCAAAGTAGAGTGCAAGCACTATGGTCGAGTCTTTAATGTTCATCCAAAGTGGGAGGGCACATATGGTTTAAGGAAGCATATCAAGGGTTGTCTTGAGAGTCTTCCAGGAATTCGTATTTAAGTTGATTCGAAACAATTTGTGTTATTATGAATTTATTAGATGTATTTAAGCTTAATGTGTTGGTTTATTAGATAATTTGCTTGTATTGGCATTTGATAGTAGTAAACACTAAACATTTAATTGTTGTAAACTTTTAATTTGCAAGTCCAAAAATAAAATAAAAAATCAAAATAGAACATGCAAGTTAATTTGAAGTATATTATGCAATGAAAATATGAAATGAAAGCCTGTGAAGTTTGATCCTTACATATTGGTCTTATTAAATAATTTTATGTAGCCACTTAATTTTAATTTTTAAATTTCAATTTAACACTTTAAAGTTTAAACTTTAAGCTTTAAACTTTGAAAGTTTAATTTATGTCTTAAAATACTTATTTTATTATTTAGAAGTTTGCAAATACTTAATTATCAATTATATTGAACAAGAAAACAGAATACACTAAAAAAAATATAAACCCCAAGTTCGAACTGGATAGGCCCTGATCCCCGACGGGCCCACTAGAACCCTAAATTACATAGCCCACTGACAACCCGGTATGCCAGCCCACTAACTAGCCCGCCCCACTAACTGGACGGGAAGTTTTTTTTACATGACCAGCCCGGTTCAGCCCGTCCGGTAAACACCTTTATCTTGACCCAACTCATTTCAGCCCATCTAAAGTTGAGCTGTTTTTCAACCCAAATTAATACATGAGTAATTTTAATAAAATAACTTTAAAATAATTTTTTTTGTTGAATATGTTATGACCATAACAAAACAAAAAAAGTCTTATTTAATAATTAAATAATTCATAAAAAAATAATAAACATTAATTAAAGCTTGGTAAGGTTTGGACGGGTTGAGTTATAACTCAAATCTTAGCCCAACTTGATCCGACCCATCTCAGCCCAAGTTACGTTTGGATGGGTTAAATGATCCGCTTATTTATTAACTCAACCCATTTTGACCCGCCCAAAATTAGCTCAACCGTTCATTTAACACCCTTACCCACGCAATTACTTTTCTCTATGCGTGTATAATCAAAAAAAAAAAGTTGCACACGCTCGATGTATACAACAAATAAATAATTGCTCAAATACATGCTAATTTTTTGTTTACTTTTTATACTTTTGACTATGATTATAAATTATATGGTGTTTAGGTGACGAGCGCAAAATACAACACAAAATTATTGCTCGCTAGTCAAAGATAGTATAATTTAATTATCATCTCTACAAGGATTGGATTTAAACAATGTTCGAATAATCTTTAGTTGATTACTATCCAGGAAAATTAACACTTAATTTGATGACTATCACTACGATCAACTACTAAAAATTAAGAGATTAAATTGATCACAAAGGACAACAGATGAGCAACAAAGAAATATCAATGAGAGAATTAAGGGTAATTGACTAGATAGGTGCAAGATATTTGACTCGGGATCCAATTCTTGAGTTAGTTCACTAAATAATACGGTTGATTCTCACGAATTCAACCGATAATCAGATTACACTTGAAGTTAATGTTCCTCTTCCAATTAAAACGTTAATTTCAGTAATTAATCCAATTGAAGCACAGTAAACAATTGCAACAATAAAATGATGGTTATGATCTAAAGGGTAACTTCTCACGAATATTTTCCTATTTTATAGTTTGATTAATAATTCAAGAGGCTCTTTCGATTACCTGTTTGAATCATGAATTTAAACAAAAGCATAAAATGTAAAGCAATTCAATATGAATATCCTCTTTCGTGATTAAGCAAAATAAGAAATAACTCCACAATACGAATTAAAACTCCATCAATTATTCTAACAATTATCAAGAATCGAATCCCTAATCAAGTTATCAAAACACCGTATCTGTCAACACCCTGATAAAAATTACTCCATAGCAATGGAAAAAGTCATCTCAATAAGGTTTAAGAACAAAGAAAACATCAATTCTAATGATTCGATACAAACTCCCGTATTGTACCGATTGTTGATTAAAGTATTGATGAATTTGTCACGACCCAAATCGATGGGCCACAACGGGCACCCGGTACCTTACTCAACCGAGTACCAACGTAACGTATCTTTCTTATTACATCATCATAGGTAAGTGGGCCAGAAGGGGCGTCATGAGATAACCAGAGTAAACACGAGGGAATACCCAACATAGAATGACCCAACCTGATATAGAAACTCATACTTGTGACATACGGGCCTATAAGGCCAATGTGATCCATTATATACTTAAAATATAGGCGTACAAGGACATACAAGTATCTGTATACATGACATCTGTCTACAAGCCTCTAAGAGTACATACTTATGATAAAGGTCGGGACAAGGCCCCGCTATACCAAACAATACACGTCTAAATCATACTAACCAAACAAGCAACTCCGGAGCAAATGGAGCGCACCAACATCTTCCGCTGAGCTGATAGCCTACTTTAAGGACTCTCGACCTGTCTATCAGGACCTACGGGCATGAAACGCAGCGTCCCCAGGCAAAGGGACATCAGTACAAATAATGTACCGAGTATGTAAGGAATGAAAATCAGTAAATAAAAGTCATGAGAGACACATGGAGTAAAAGACTCGACATGTAAGTCTGAATAGCTCTATGAATCATATAATATTATAATGTCATGCATATGCATACAAATGTCATACCATGCATGGGTATATGCGTTCATAACATCATCAAGCCTCTGAGGGCATCCCATCATATCATCTCGGCCACTATGGGCAAATCATCAACGTATACCAGCTGATCAGGTGATGGTGCGTATATAACGTCGTAACCTTTTCCCATATCCCATATACATATATATACATATATACGCGTATATAACTCCATCTGGTCATGGGTCAATGTAAATGAATGCAATGCATGAGAAGTACGTCAATAAAATCTTTCGGAACATCATAAGATCATTATACCTTTGATTAATATCATGAAGTAAACTTTATCAATCTTATGATTTTCTAAGACCCATGAACAGATGATAGAATAATATGACACATGGGGAATCAAGAACATAAGCATCTCTAATATTTTAATGAATAGAGTCATTTATGGAAATTGTGCATTTGCTCGTCTCGTTTGTGTCGTATAGATCATGCCAAAAGAAAGAAGGGATAGCCTTAACATACCTGAGCCGATTCTCTTGACAATCCTTCCAACACACGTTAATTGCGACAAAATACGTGACGGCAAGATCGGAGTAGGGAAAAATCCATATGATATTCTTGAGAAAGATTGCACCGTACTCCCTTAGAATCGCAAAATACCGTTACTATTACATAATGTAATTTCGTATGGATTTTTGTTGTAACCTCATCCGTAGTTTTGTAGTCATAATATTCATCCGTATTGTTGTAGCTTCACAAGGTCATAACCCTTTTTCACTTTGTTTATTAAGAGAAGCCTTCAACAGAATCTTTCAACCAAAGTAATATAAGGTGCATATACCTTAAATATTGCCACCACCTCCTTAAGCATAAGGATTGGTGGCAATTTGCTGCCATATTCCCATAGCTCCACGTGAAATGTTGTCCCCTAAATAGTTATCCAAAATTCCACTTAAACAATTATCCACAAATTCCTAGTTAATTTGTTAACTTCCCACTCAAATCAATAATTAATCAATTATCCACATAATTAAGAATTATCTCAAATTACTTAAAATACTACTTACTTTTAACACACTTTATATACCTTACTATCATGGTCATATGGTACGTTGTATGATACTAGTCCATAAATACTAGGTATTATAGCTCGGATCGTGTTTTATCCCAAATTGACAAATTTCGACGAAACTCACTTTCTTCGATTCGCTTACCCTTTCACCTCCACAAATTTACTTATCGCTTGTTTGAAATAACATAATACTTATAATCTCAAATTAATCTCATTCCCGAACTTACGTCGATTAACTTACGACAAAAATTTGACGTACGAAAATGCAGGATATAACATCTCATTTTCGAGCTTTAATCAATTTACTTGTGGCGTACTTTCACGTATGAAAACATGGGGTGTAACATCATTCCCCCCTTTGGAACATTCGTCCTCAAATGTTGACTGATGCACTTATCATTTTCATAACCTATGTCTTACGAACACTCTAGTACTCTTCTTGCCATCTAGGCAACTGCTCTGTGAATAAATCCAAAGGCCAGGGCATTCCTCTCTTTAGGCCTCTTTCTCATACCATGACTGGTGGTCGGAATCCTTCTAATCTCGTAACTGTTGCTACCTTCTGTCATGCAGCCTGTACGACTTTTTCCTTGTATGTGTGCCTATGCGACTCTTCCCTTCAGCTTTTAGCCAATCTCTAGGCCTTACTTTGGGAACGTATACAGAACTTGACAAGATGTCCCTCTGGGCATCTATAGGTGTACTGAAGTTCTTTGCTCGGTACTTTGTCAAACTTATGACTATTGTTATATCTTGTTTCATAGCCCCGGTTATCCATCCGCGTGACTTTACTGTATCTAGGTAGGTCATACTATACCATAACTCTTACTTTGATTTATCGTTACTGAGGCCTGCTACCGAACTCCAGGTTATTCTTGTTGCTTATCCTATATGTATAAAGCTAAGTATTTTAACGCTTCTTCATTACTGTTCATCTTAAGACGGATGGCCTAATCTCATCTCGTACTTTGTAACTTTTATCGATCCATTGTCGATTCACCTCAATTTTGATCTACAATCTTCCATTGATAACTTGAAACTTCTTACGTAATACATTGCCACTAGGGCTTATGTTGCATTGAGGAATATTTGAAGTGATTTTCCTGATCCACTTAGGGGCGATACTGTATTTCAATAATCATATTTTATAGCATCCCAATGTGATTTGCCTTACATGGGAATTTTAATTCCGTACAATCCATGAAATCCTCTTCAAATTATTACTCAATCGAAGGCTTAAACATCATCCTTTATCAATCACAATTACACCTTTATTCTATGTCACGACCCTAAACCCGGACCCGGTCGTAATGGCGCCTCTCGTGAAGACAAGGCCAGCGGACACACTCCCACTTCGTTCTTAAGAAATTAAATAATAGAACTAAGTCTAAATCATAATAATAATTCCCAAAATAAGGTAGATAATACTATTGCGGAATAGACATAGCCCGACATCGGGGTGTCACAAGTCACGAGCATCTACTAAGGTCTAAATACAACAGAAATTCAAAAAAAATACACTAAATACAGGCTAATGAAATCAGGAGGGAGAAAAGCAGTGCTGCGGACGTCGGGCAGCTACCTTGCTAAACTCCGATGACTTTGCCTCTGAGCAACCAATACCCGCTACTGGGTTCAGAAATACCTGAATCTGCACACAAGGTGCAGGGAGTAAAGTGAGTACTTCCAACTCAGTGAGTAATAATAACAAATGCAGACTAAATAATAAGAAATCGCGTAAAGACGCATCAACAAGCTATAAAGAAGAAGTAAAAGCCAGTAAAAGCATTGAAACAGTGAAAATATGTAAAGTCACTTTAGTTCAATTTAAACTTCTTCAAAATGCCTTTTTAACAGTTCAACAAGTGAATGACAGACAACTATAAAAGATAAACACGTAAGGAACCGCCCATCGGGCACAATATCAATAGAATCAGCCCCTCGGGCACAATACCAACAGAAGCAGCCCCTCGGGCAAACACATGGAACAGTACCAGCCCCTCGGGCATAATAACAGCAGAATCAGCCCCTCGGACAATAACATAGGACAATACCAGCCCCTCGGGCAATAACATAGGACAATACCAGCCCCTCGGGCTATATCTCATATCACAATGGGTACCCGTGCTCACTAGGGGTGTACAGACTCCGGGAGGGGCCCCTTACGGCCCAAGCGCAATAACAAGCCATCTCGTGGCATAATCAATATGGCCCTTGGCCTCACATAATAAACAGAATCATCACACTAGGTACCCGCGCTCACTGGGGGTGTACAGACTCCTGGAGGGGCCCCTTACGGCCCAAGCGCAATATCAAGCCATCTCGTGGCATCATCAATAGGCTCTCAGCCTCATATCAACAAGCCACCTCGTGGCGTACAATCTCAGGCCCTCGGCCTCATAATCAACAAGCCACCTCGTGGCGTACAATATCTCAGGCCCTCGGCCTCGTAATCATAAATCAGCGTATCCTCACACACACAGGCCCTCGGCCTTACTCAGTCAGAATCTCATAAGCCACTCGGGCAACAGTAAAACATGATGCTCAGCCCAATTATCATTTAAAAATATCATTTAATGTATTTAAACAGAGTAAGCATGGCCGAGTTATGAAAACAGTGGTATATAACATGACTGAGTACAAGAATAAAGTCAAATAGTGAGGAAATATCAGTAAAGATCCCCTAAGGGTCCAAATAGTTGGCACAAGGCCCAAATATGGCATTCAGCCCAAAACATAATGATAGCAAATAGTTTTCAATCAAATACGCGGTAAAACAATCATTCGGGATGGACTAAGTCACAATCCCCAATGGTGCACGACCCCACGCTCGTCATCTAGCGTGTGCGTCACCTCAATATAGCACCACGATGTGCAATCCGGGGTTTCATACCCTCAGGACAACATTGAAAGTCATTACTCACCTCGATCCGGTCCAAACTCTAGCCCGGGATGCCTTTGCCCTCCCGAATCGACCTCCGGATGCTCCAAATCTAGCCACAATCAATACATAACCATTAAAATATGCTAAGGGGACAAAGCCACTCAAAAATATCCAATTTATACCAAAAATCCCGAATTTGATCAAACCCGGCCCCCGGGCCCACGTCTCGGAATCCGAAAAAATTAACATCTATGGAATCCTCATCCTCTCGCGAGTCTAAACATATCAAGAATATCAAAATTGGACCTCAAATGCCTATTCAAATCGTCAAAAGAATTTTCCAAATTTTTCCTCCCATTCTTCCCCAATTTCCACTTTGATTCCTCAAATTACATGATAAAAATCAAGACTAATTCATGAAACTATTCCAAAAGTGATTGAAGAACACTTACCACAAGAATTCCACTGAAAATCTCTTCCAAATCCTCCTTCTCCCGAGCTCTCTAATGGTGTTTTGAGTTATGGCCTAAAACCCTCGATTTTTAAAATATAAACTGTCTGCCCAGCTATTTCTTCATCGCGAACGCGGCATATCCCTCGCGTTCGTGAAGCACACCGCTTCACAGACCGGAATTCCTTCTACGCGAACGCGAGAACCCTCTCGCGAACGCGATGCACAGCTGACTCAACACTTCGCGAACGCGACTTCTACTACGCGAACGCGTAGAACAATCGCCTTGGGGACCCAGCTACTCCTCTTCCTCTGTGAGAACGCGACATAAGCCTCGTGAACGCGGAGAATCACAGCATCACAACATCGCGAACGCGAAGAACAAATCGTCTGCAACAAAAACCAGCAAAAACTGCCAAGTCCAAAGTCCAAAATTGATCCGTTTAACCATCTGAAACTCACCCGAGGCCCTCGGGACCTCAACCGAACATGCCAACATATCCCATAACATCATTAAAACTTGTTCCAACCTTCGGAACACTCAAAACAACACCAAAACACCAAATCATCATCGGATTCAAGCTAAGGATACCAAGAACTTCCGAATTTCGCTTTCGATGGAAAAGTATACCAAATCACGTCCGAATGACCTGAAATTTTGCACACACATCCCAAATGACACAACGGACCTACTGCAACTTCCGTAATTCCATTCCGAACGCTATATCAAAATCTCACCTATCAACCGGAAGACGCCAAAATTCTAATTTCGCCAATTCAAGCCTAAATCTACTCCGGGCCTCCAAAACACATTCCGATCACGCTCCTAAGTCTCAAATCGCCTAACGGAGCTAACCAAATCATAAAAATTCCAATCCGAGATCATATACAAACAAGTCAAAACTTGGTCAAACCTTTCAAATTTCAAGCTTCAAACTGAGAACTGTTCTTCCAAATTCATTCCGATTACCCTGAAAACCAAAACCAACGATTTACATAAGTCATAATGCATAATACGGGGCTAAACATGCCCGAGAGTCGGGTCGTTACATTCTACTACCAGGGCAGAATTCCATCTCTTCCAAATGCTACTAGTCTTAGATTCCTTTGAGTTGATTCAGGCTATACTGAGCTTTCTATAACTTAGAGAAGTCGTCATCTATCTTGTTTTCATGGGCTTAATCCCAAGGACTCATCCGTTTCTCGTTACCTTCTCACTCACCCTTTCTTGTCCTTACTCTTGTCTTCCTAAAACCTTGTCGCTCTATTATACTTTAGCTTGTGACCTACATATATCCATTTATACTGCTCGCAACCTCCCTTCAACTTGCTTGCACCATAGATTTCCTTATGTTATTCGAGAATATCTAGCGAGACATCACATCGTCTCTAACTCTTCTTTACTCTCTTGGCTAGATCTCTCGGTACCTAGAAACATAGGCTGGAAGATATGCCACCGACGTCGCCGCTATCATTCTTGGATACTGAATCCCAGCGCCTCTAGCCTTTTATCCGAAGTACGGACTATTCACAACCTTCTCACTTACCTTAAAATCTCACATCATATCGTCTATCTCTTTTATAACCTCCCTTCCACATAGGTATGATTCACATCCACAACTTGAAGCCTTATTATAATACTACAATCCGGTGAGAGCTTCATACTGAGTTCTTATAAGACTGGTACTTCTTCTAACTGGCTTCCTTGTAGAGCCATTATAGAATATGGTTGTTGTATTATCTCTCTTGCACCTCTAATATTAAGAGTGATTCTGCCATGTTCTCAAGCACAATTGCTATAATTTTCCGGGTCCAATAATCAGACTCCTGTTTTACTTAGTAGATTAAACTCTTTAGTTTCCTCTTCCTTCTGATCAGCCTTCATGTAGGCTTAAGCTATCTTCCGATCTGCGGCTCCTGGTATTAGTTATTACTTTAGCCTTTCATGGGTGCTATGGAATATCCATGATACAATCTTCTAACAATTCAATCATTTGTCTATGTCCTAGGCTCAATTCTTTCTTTTAACTTATACCGGAGTCACTTACGGCTTGTATGAATGTCAATATATATGCTGCATGGATAATACTCCAAAATCTTAAGTGCGTTCATAACGTAACTAACTCTGGATCATTGATCGAATAATTCTTTTCGTTCCTTCTCAAGTTTCTTTAAACGTAAGCTGTTGTTTTTCCTGGTCTTTCTGCCCCCTTGCTGCGTGCATACATAGCTTGCGTTAGTTCCATGCATGCCGGAATTTTCGTGAAACTCATATGATCTCAAATATTACTTTTGATTTTACTTCCCGTTCATTAGCCATGGTAGGTGCCACTTTCTTTTGGAGTGCTTACAATATTGTTGTGAGACTATTGTTACACGATCATTTCCTCTTTAGGTCACTATGCTTAGGTTGAAGCCTTCTTCCTTATCCTCAACTAGTCTTTCATTGTAGTACTTAAGGACCCTCTGAATCTTGTAAAGCTCGAGCTTATTACATCGAATACTCGACGGAATGTTTGATGTCCTTCCTCGCCTATAATTATCCGTAGTTACTTACCTCCACACCCTTATGCTTGTAGGGTTGCTTCTGAACTGATATTTTGATTGTCTTCCTAGTGGAATTCTCTTTTATTTCCAAATAATACTCATACGGTACCTTTAACTACCCCAACTCCTATCTGAATATTTCCCAAGGATCACGATGTCATATCTGCGAGGCTGAATTCACTATATTGGGTTTTACTATGTTAATCTTGCACGATCTGCTGATTCGTCTGTAACCTCCTGTCTAGCCATAACTAGGCTCTTCCGAAATTCACGAATAAATAGGAACTCAAGATAGAAAGAATTAACTCACTCTCAGAAATAAAATTTATGCGCCACAGAAAACATATCATAGGCTTGCCCTTAGTGTAATACTCTACTAATTGAGCTCATTCAGTCAAGGATCAAGTAGGACTTTATTTTGGTTCTGATGTAGGCTGCAGGACGGATATGATACATATAGATATAGCGAATATACCTCCCTGAGCACTTTAATACATACATTCAAACCTCTCTATAACAGTCCCCTTTGTTCCGAATATTTTTGAATGTTATTGCGAAGCGCTTTTATAGAGAACATATATTATAACATAACATGAAGTTTGGTTCCAGAAAAGCTTGGATTTTATAGTGAAGTGTTGTTATATAAGGATGCTGTTATAGAGAGGCCTGACTGTATACATTAACAATTCAACCCCATACTTGTGTTGAACCAAACTTCAACCTTCATATCATATTAACACCAAGCTCCAAATTTTTTTAAGTACAGACAAAGTAAGATTTACCACTAGCAAGGAATAAATTTCTTTATAATATACACAAACACTAACATTGTTTTCTCTTTTACTAGATCCTGATTTTCTCTTCTTCTTTTTCTTCAATCCCCTCCAAGTAGCTCTCACAAATTTTTCAAACAGTTCACCTTTCTCCTTTTCTATAATTTCACTCAAAAACCCAACTATACCTCCTCTTAGCTTTTAACAAGCTCATGAATATATCAAGTGCTCAAGAGAGGTAAACGGTTCAAACAGATAGTCAATTCAAATAAAGTGTCAGACTTGTAGTGTGGTGGCTAAAGAAGAAAAGATTACAGGCTCAAAAGGGATAACTAGGATACACAACAATTAGGCGGGTCACAGACATATAATTGGCTCACAAAGAAATGTCTATATCACTTCCTAGACGGAACAAGACTGCTATTTCTCTTTGCAAACACACGGGACAAGTTCTAGACATCATTGACATGCACAAAATATCAACAAAAAACTCACACACATATTGGCACATAACTCACTTAGGATCAGATGTATTCCGACTCTCTAGTCAAAGCAGCTAAGCAAAGTTATAATCAACCAATTTAAGGCACCTATCTAAGAGTCAAGAACTAAGCCTAGGCGTCACAACTAAGTCACTCACCACTCTCAAGGCATATGCAGTCAAGAAAAATTGCTTCAAATTAGCACTATGACTCAAGATTCTTTATTCCTATAAAACAAAAATAAAAAACTAACTACACTCGTTCAAGTAAAACCCTTGGGAAAAGAACTATGGCACAAAGAAAAAATAAGGGGAAATTATTATACTACATAAGAAAGTAAAATAAAATAAAAATAAAAATAGCAGACATATTTTTGGATTTTCATTTTTTTTGTTTGATTTTTTGTATTTTTCTCGTTCGACTTCAAATCCCTCAAGAAGCTAGTCGATGAAATCCACCATCGGGAAGAGTCAAAACTAAATAATTATGATTACTAACTATTACATGCCGATAGAATTTAGAGTTATGATTATAGACCATATTGTCTAAGAAATCAAGAAACAAATCAAACAAAACCAACTGGCAAATAGAAATCAAATACAAATACAACCAAATAGGAGACTCCCACCCCTCACTTAAGAAATTGCATTGTCCCCAATGCAAAACAGCAAAGCAAGAGTGAAAAGGTAACTCCCTGAGGCTTGTGTCTTACTCCTCATCAACACCCTCAAAGGTGCGCAGGTACTCTTCATCATCGAAGGGAACAAATTTTGCGTCCTCATCCGGTGGCATATGTGCTCCATCGGCCAAGACCAACCACTACTGAGTGATCGCGGAGAGGGGATGTTTCTCCTGTAGCTCTGCCAAGTCAGTCTCCCCCCGAGCAGCGCGAAGGCACATATCAGCAAATAGCAGCTGCAGTGCATCCTTAACACGAATAATCTCTGATCTACAGGAACAACAGCATCGGGGGGAGGGGGTCTATCACAGTTGTGACATCAAAGGGCTTAAGAGGCCGCAGAACCAAAATCATCTGATCACAATGGTACTCCTCCTCTACATGGATCAATGCGCTCCTCTTCCTCCTCCACTGGGTCGGGGGAGGTTCCCACCAACCTTCTCGACGGCTACTAGAGTCAACCACGTAGGAACATGTGTTAGAACGTTTGTTAGGACGGCGAGACATTGTACCTGCACAAGACGAGCAACATTAGCTGTAACGACCCGACCGGTCATTTTGCTTTCTAGAATCCTGTTCCCCTAGATAACTCCCTGTACGTAGTTTTAGTGTTTTATGACTTGCGGGAATGGTTAGTTCTGGATTTGGAAGAGTTCGGGTTGATATCGGAACACTTGGTTCCTTAAGGTTGGCTAAAAGCGCCAAGTTTGACTTTGGTCAACATTTTGAGTAAACGACCTCGGAATTGGGATTTGATGGTTCCAATAGGTTTGTATGATGATTTTGGACTTGGGTGTATGTTCGGTTCGGGTTTTGGATGACCCGGGAGCGTTTCGACGCATAATAGTGAAAGTTGGCTCTTTGAATGTTTTAAAGTTCTTTAAATTTGGTTTGGAGTAGATTTTGGTGTTATCGAGGTCCAATTGGGATTCCAAGACCGGAAATAGTTTCGTATGGTGATTTAAGACTTGCACGCAAAATTTGGTGTCATTCCTAGTAGTCTAAGTATGATTCGGCACGTTCGGAGCGATTTGAAAACTTGAAGTTCATAACTTGATTCAATTTGGTTTTGGGGTGTGATTCTTGGTTTTGTTGTTGTTTCACGTATTTTGAGAGTTCGAGCAGGTCTATATTATATTTATAGACTTGTTGGTGTAGTTGGACGGGGTTCTGAGGGGCTCGGGTGTGTTTCGGACCATCCGGAGCCAAGTTGAGGAAACTAAATTTTCCAGTTCTGGTTCCTTCTTTGCGAACGCGGAAGAACCATCGCGTCCGCGAAGAAGGAATTGGGACTGGGGGATTTTGTGCTATGAGTTCACGATAGGTAGCTCGCATTCGCGAAGGCCAGGGGCCCGTGACCTTCGCGTTCGCGTGAGGTTACACGCGTTCGTGTAGAGGAGCCTGGGCTGGGCTTTGGGCCGCTGTTATTCTTCGCATTCGCGCAGGGTAGGCCAAGCCAGTCTCCGCGTTCGCGAGGACCCTATCGCATTCGTGATGATTATTTTTTTGGGGCCTGGGCCGTTTGCCTTCGCGAACGCGAGGCCTCTTCCGCGTTCGCGAAGAAGAGGGTAGCTGGGCAGAGAGTTTTAAAACTCGAGACTTAGCCATTTTTGGGTTCATTTATTGCACTCTTGGGCGATTTTGGAACTTCAAAAAGGGGGATTTCAACCTAGCTATTGAGGGTAGGTAATTTCTACCTAATGTGAGTTTAATACATAGATTATGGGTAGATTTTAACATGTAAATTTGTGGAATTTATCAGTTTAGATGAGAAACTTAGGTTTTGATAAAAATAGGATTTAACCACGAAAATGGTTATGGAATTTAGTGAAAATCATATATTTGAGTCATGAGATTATGGGTAACACCTTTCTTGGAAAATTTCTAGAATCCGGGCACATAGGCCCAAGGGTGAATTTTAGGAATTCTTCAATTAGGGTTGGAAAATTACTGTAATAGTTAGGATATGAACTTTTGAACATGTATTGACTATTTTATATAACATTTGACTAGTTTCGAGTCGTTTGGCACAGAGTTGAGAGTTTAAAGCACAATTTGGACCGGAAAGTAAGCTTTGAGACGAGGTAAGTCTCTTTTCTAACCTTGTAAGAGGGAATTAACCCCATAGGTGAATTGATTTAATATGTGCTTATATTTGTGGGGGCTACGTACTCACGAGGTAACGAGAGTCCGTACATATCTACTAATTATGTTTATGTCCGGGTAGTTTAGGGCCCAAATCATGTGATACTTGTGATATTTGCACCCTACTTGCTAATTTAAATGTAAATCATATCAGAACTTGATAAAGGAAATCGTAAAGGGTCAAATTTCATTTACTTGAGTTTTGGACAAGTTACTTGACCGTTACTGAGAATTGATGTTTCCTTGAATATTAACCTCTTAATAATCTTTGAATCGGTTGTTTATAAAGTATTTTCTCTTCTTCTGGAGCTGGCCGAACGCCTCGGTAATAGAATAGATGCATCTATGGTTCGTGTCATTCAACCCTCGGAAGTAAGTTTATATATTTGTATGTTGGATCGGGCCGTACGACCTCGGCATAATTCGTGCGTAATAAATTCTTGGAGCCTAATTATAATTGATATTGTTTCATTGGCTTGAGAGATTAATTTGTTAAACGATGGAAATTAATTTGGGATTTACTATTAGTGAAAGAATTATTTATTTATTTCCTGTTATTGAGTTTTCAGCTATATTTATGTAATCAATGCTTAATTATAATTTCGGTATTTTATTGTTAGCCCATAGTAAGTGTCAAAATCGACCCCTCGTCACTACTCTTCGAGGTTAGACTAGATACTTACTGGGTACATATTGTTTATGTACTCACGCTACACTTTTGCACTAAATGTGCAGGATCTGAGGCAGGTGCATCTGGATATCAGTCCGGCGCGCATCCTTGATTTCACGAGACTTTGCGGTGAACTGCCTCCCGAGCCCGTTCTGCAGCAGCCGAAGTCTTTCTTTTGCTTTTATTTTCTGTCTATTTCACTTTAGACAGTAGTGTAGTAATCTTCTGTATATTCTACTAGTAGCTCATACACTTGTGACACCATGTCTTGAAAATTATGCTAGTAGACACATGATGATTTTTGGGTTATTTTACTTATCTTATTGCTCTTAAAATTAGTTATCTCTCATCTTATTAAGTTTTTACTTCCTATTCATTGCACTAATTAAAAACCATCTATTTCAAAAATATTTAAATCAACAATCATGTGGTTAGTTCACTGTTGGCTTGCCTAGCGGTAGCGTTGGACGCCATCACGGCCTATAGGAGAAATTAGGTCGTGACATTAGCCACAACACTTAAAACAAAAACAAGACCAAACGGGGTAACCACCCCCACACTTATATTATTTGCATGTTCACAAGTACAATGTATATCGGGGATTCAGACTACCCCATTGAAAGCACGCCACTAGTAATCAACAACCCACCTAACCACCAATATAATATTACAAAAACATAACCATGGACTACACTAGTATAAAATATAAAATTAAGAAGCTAAACTAGTAACTAAGAAAAGAATAATAAGAAGTTAGTCTAATTTACCTTTAACAAAATAAAGAAGTTACAATACAACACTACACAAGTACATAGCATGAATCGGACACCCCATGAAAACCTAGCAACACATTAGCATGGGGTTGTCAATCGATTAGTACCCCGGGACTAACAAGTTAAAGTTTCACAACATAAGAACATGACCTCCCACCCCACGCTTATCATTAAGGATCACATTATCTCATAACAAATTTTCTCTAATTAAGCACAACTTCACCTTCTATGTCATTGGGGGATTTTATCAAACACATTGTATCCATCAAGTTCAACTCATAATTTCAACTTCAGTTGGTCTAGGACCACTACACAACAACACCAATCAACCTCCCAACAACAACCACAACAACACCCCAATGTAACAATAGCACAAAGTGCTCCAATTTTTCACAAAACACCCTCCAATTTCCGGCTCCCAGGTAGTTCTCTAAGCACCGGTTAACCACCTCCCTCACAGTTTGCATGAGATTCCACTTATTCTATGTCATTTTAAGCCTTAGGTAGTTGTTCCTCTCGCAGTTCTGTTCTTGGTCTGATAGTCTTGTTAACGCTTTCTAATCTACTTTCTATCTTGTACAGATCTTCCTTGCCCTTTCTTCCTCGTCCAGCAACGGATTTGCTCCATATTGGCACCCCCACCGAACTCCATCATAAAATAATGCACTAAGCACCAATACATACCATAATTCCTCCACAATCATAAGAACAATGAAAACCCCACAAGTTAAGCTCAGTTACTAAAGTTAAATAAAACTATAAGAAAAACTAAGAGAAAGAGACAATAAGGAACATAATTACTTACCTTAATGATGAATGAAGATGAGAAGAAGTTGAGAGGATGAAGGTTTTGAGGAAGAAGAAGGATTTGGAGTGTGTGTGTGAGAGAGAGAGAAAGAGAGAGAAGAGAGAGGAAAGTTAGAGAATAGAGAATGAGAGATATGGGAGAACGGGGGGGGGGGGGGGGGTCTGGCATTTTTTTTTTAACTTTCCAGATTTTTTTTTAAATTCTGGATGCAATTTTTGCATTGCCGAGTCGCTGGGTGCGGCGCCCCATGCGGCGTGGTAGTGGGGATATTCAGAGACCTCATCTCCTGTCAGACACAGTCCCTTGGCCTAGCGTGGCGCCCTATGCGGCGCGACAAGCCAAATTTCTCAGAGTTTCGGCGATTTTTGCTTTTTAGCCCACGGGTTGCACCCCGACTCTATTATGTACTTATTTTGTGTTCAATTCATGCTTATACCTGTCCAAATAACTACCAAAACTCCTAAACTCTAATAATCTTAATCTACAATTATCTAAACTATTCTGCAAAAGCAAGAAAAAAGGGTTAGAAGTAGTTCTGAGTTATAGTCGTCAGCTTTGTCACACCTCTTTTTTCTCGAAGGGATAGGAAGTTTTTCCAATTAAAGTGACAATAATCAAAATGGGATTATTTATCGAATTTAGAGTCTCCACTTCGAATAGTTTATGGTGTCCCAAGTCACCAGTTTGTTTTAAATCCCAAATCGAAGAAATTTCACTCTGCTTTAAAGTCCGCGAAACCAGAAGACCGGGTAAGGAATTCTGTTAATCCGGGAGAAGGTGTTAGGAATTCCCGGGTTCCGTGGTTTTAGCACGGTCGCTTTTAATCATACCTGGCTTAGCTAATTATTTAATTACGTATTTTAGAACCTATGCGCAATTTCCTTTTTACCTCTTTTAATTGCTTGATTATTCGCGATTATGGAATTATCCTGAAACGAGTCACGGTACGTGTACTCGCTTTGTTTGTCGTGTCAAGAATCATGGCACGTGTACGTGTACACAATTCACAACACTTAATTATTTAATAAAGCTTGGCCAAAGTCGCGCGAACGCGTGCCTTGATTTATTTTTGAAAATCGTAATTATGTCACGCGAACGTGTACACAATCACGATGATATATTAAGTCGTGCCTAAAGTCTTTTCTACGAATATTCTTTCTTAAATCGTACTCGTGTCACGCGAACGTGTACACAATTAATAACACTTATTTTTCATGAAAATTATTTCGCCCAAAGTTGCGCGAACGCATACTTCGGTTTTAATTTTGGAAATCAAAATTATATTACGCGAACGTGTACATAATCACGATAATTAATTATGCGTAGTTACCAACACCACTGTACTTTGATTCCTTTTGAGAAACAAGGAAATTGCCAAATTCCCAACTGAAATCTTTTCCTTAATCACCCTCTGTCCCACTTTATTAAAATCCCCAATTCAACTCATCATTAATCTAATAGGCACGTTGGTTTGTTAAGAAACCAGACATCAATAAGCATGTCACGACCCCAAACCCAATCCGGTCGTGATGGCTCCTCTCGTGAAGACAAGGCCAGCCGACACACTTCCAATTCACTTTAAGCAATTAAAATAATAACTACTATGTCTTTAATCAGAAATAAAATCCCAAAATAAACATTTAACAGTTTAACTTGCGGAATAAAAACCAGTACAGCCCGACATCGGGGTGTCACCAGTCATGAGCATCTAAAACAATACTATAAGTCTGAAAGTCTACTCCACTACTACATAACTGAATCAAAAGGAATAGAGGGAGAATGCACTGGGCTGCGAATCGCCAAGCAGCTACCTAGTAAATCTCCGAAGATCTGCTGGAACTATCAACCCTCAGTAGCAGGACCTGTAGCGCCCGAATCTGCACACAGGGGTGCAGGGAGTAAAGTGAGTACTCCAACTCAGTGAGTAGTAAAAATAAATGAAGACTGAGCGATATAAAATCACGTTAAACACAACATTAAACTATAAGAGGCATAACAAAATCAGTAAATATAATTAAGCAGTGAAATCTCAATCACTATTGCATTCATGGAAATGGATCTCATTATATGAAGAACAACATCAAACAAAGTTTATTNAACACCTTTTAAACAGTCAAACAATATACAGGAAAAACGACTAAAAAGGTAAACACATAAGAACTGCCCCTCGGGCACAGTAACAACAGAATCAAGCCCTCGGGCAATATCACAGAACAATACCAGCAACTCGGGCTATATCTCATATCACAATAGGTACCCGCGCTTACTGGGGGTGTACAGACTCCGGGAGGGACCCCTTACGGCCCAAGCGCAATATCAAGCCATCTCGTGGCATCATAAACAGGCTCTCGGCCTCATTATCATAATCAGTATATCACTGTTGCGGCATGCAGCCCGACCCAAAAGTATCCTCACAATACAGGCCCTCGGCCTTACTCAGTCAGAATCTCATAAGCCCCTCGGACATCAGTAAAACATGAAGCTCAGCTCAATTATCTTTAAAATATTATTTAAAGCGTTTTGAAACAGAATAACATAGCTGAGTTTTGAAAATAGTGAAGATATAGCATGACTGAGCATCAATATGAAATCAATAGTGAGGACAAATGTCATTTAAAATCCCCTAAGGGTTCAAACAGTTGGCACCAAGCCTAAACATGGCATTTAGCCCGAAGTATAATAATATCAAACAATTAGCTACCAAATATACAGAAAAATAGTCATTCGGGATGGACTAAGTCACAATCCCCAACGGTGCACGACCCCACGCTCGTCATCTAGCATGTGCGTCACCTCAACACAGCCGAACGTTGTGTAATCCGGGGTTTCATACCCTCAGAACAGCATTTAAAATTATTACTCACCTCGAACTAGCCCGAAAAGCTACTCTGCAACACGCTTGCCTCTCGAACCAACTTTCGAGTGCTCCAAATCTATCAAGTTCAGATTTTTATCATCAAATTATGCTAACAAATGAATTCCAATTGAAAAATATCGATTTTAAGCACAAAACTCGAAATCAGTGAAAACCCGACCCCCGGGCCCGCATCTCGGAACTGGACAAACTTTATACCAAAATGTTCTTCATCATCTCACGAGTCTGTACATATAAAGAACTCAAAAATCGGAGTTCGTTTGACCCCTCAAATCATCCCTAGAAGGTCTCATAATCTCAAGCCCTAACTCCACCTTTTTCTACTGATTTTCATGAATTAAACACTGATATTTTGTTCCTTAATCACAAATAATCGAGTTTTAGGGTCCAAAATCCTTACCTCAATGAAGAACAGTGATTTCCTCTCTTCAAAATCGCCTCAAAGCTCTTTTCCCGTTCAAGAATGGTGGAAGTTAGGTTCAAAGTCGCGGAACAGGTCTATTAAACATTCTGCCCAGCTATTAAATTTCCTTCACTGCGATCGCGGAAATAGCCTCGCGATCGCGAAGCACAAATGCTGACTGCTCCCACTTAACCTTACGCGATCGCACAAAGCTCCACGCGATCACGAAGATACACCACACAGACCCACGCGATCGCAACCAACTCCACGTGGTCGCGTAGGGCAACTCTGCCTCAGCCCCCAACTAAGCCTACGCGATCGCAACCCCATATACGCGATCGCGGAGAACGAAAGGTCTGCAACAGACCTGAAGCAAAATCTGCAACTTCTCAACATGAAATTTCATCCGTTTAACCACCCGAGGCCCTCGGGACCTCAACCAAACATGCTAACCTATCCCATAACATCACTCAAACTTGTTCCAACCTTCGGAACACTCAAAACAACATCAAAACACCAAATTTGCATCGGATTCAAGCCTAAGAATTTCAAAATCTTCTAAATTACGCTTTTGATCGAAAACCCAACCCAACCACGTCCGAATGACCTTAAATTTTGCACACACATCCCAAATGACACAACGGAACTACTGCAACTCTCGGAATTCCATTCCAACCCCTATAGCAAAATCTCACCTATCAACCGGAAAATGCCAAAAACTCAATTCCGCCAATTCAAGCCTAAATCTCCTCCGGACCTCCAAAACACATTCCGATCACGTTCCTAAGTCCCAAATCACCTCCCGAAGCTATCCGAACCATCGGAACTCACATCCGAGCCCTCTAACACCTAAGTCAACATCCAGTTGACTTTTCCAACTTAAGCTTTCTTAAAAGAGACTAAGTGTCTCAAACCTTACCAGAACCTTTTCGAACCCGAGCCAACCAACCCGTTCACATATAAAACCGATAATCAAAGCAATTAGAAGCAGAAATGGGGGAAACGGAGCGGTAACTCATGAGACGACCGGCCGGGTCGTCACAAAGCATTTAATACTCTAATGCATAATAGAAACATCACAGGCACACCTTTGTGTAAACTAAAAGTCGAGCAAAACTTCATTCGATATCAAAATACACAAGGAATTATCACTAAAAATTAATCAAGAACAAGGTTTAGCAATGGACCTCAATCCAATGAACTCTGGACGGAACTCGAACCGAAAGTCAGACAACAACTTTCGACGACCTCGAAGCTTACCGGAAAACTCGAGCTAAACAAAAATAAAACGAAACCAACGAACCTCGTGACAGCCACGGTATTGTTGAAATCACATGATGAAGATGAGCTTGTGAATGTGAGTTTTTCTCGGTGCGCTCGTCAATGAAATGAAGCGGCTAAATTTTCCTAATCTCCTATGTTTTGCCATTTTCCGACCGTCCATTTCTGTTTTTCTTCATGAGGGGTTTGGATTTGGTTTCTTCTTGGGGATAACTGGAGTTGGCTGCTGAAAATTCAAGAAAACTAGGGGGGTTTCGGCCGACTTTTCTCGTGGGGAAGGGGTCTGCCGTTCTCTGTTAAGAAATGGAGAGGGTGGAAACAACTCCTAGGGTCTTAGGATTAGGTTCTCTTTCTTTTAATTTAGGAGATGGTTCTTGCTTCAGATCTTTTTGGAGGGGAAACGGCCGCTACTCCTAGAGATGGGGTTTTTCTCTTTTTAAGATTGGGGTTAGGGTTTCTATAATTGAGTATTTTATATGAAGGTGGAAGGAATTATGGCAATTGGATTAGATTAAGTGAAGGGTTAGGATTTAATCTCCTAAACTAAATGGTCTGATGGGTTAATGGGGCGGGTCATGGGTTAGAGGAATGGGCTATCCGAATTTGGGCTCAAATTTTGGACTCTTTAATTCTAAAGGTCCATAAATTAACCAACTAAAATTTCTTCGCTTTAAATAAATTAAACTTAATTCCAATTAATTAAAGTAAAACAATATCATAATATGAAACTATTTTTTTGTATTTTCAAATAAAGGTAAAGAAAATGAAATAAATTGAAATCATAGTGAAAAATCGGAATATTACTATAAAATACTAATGCACTTAAGTAAAAAATATGTAATGAACTAGTTTTGTATATTCATTTTTTTTGTCTAAAAAATCGAAGATAAAATATACTAAAATTCTGTAAAATCAAATAGATAATAAAAATACTACAAATACTAAAACTAACTCTTAAAAATCATGCGAGTCAAAAATTACGTACTTACAGCTGCCCCTCTTTGCTTGAAAACATGAAGTATTTTTTAGCAAAGAAACAAGTAAGCAACGTAATTGATTTCTGACCCGACACTTATTCAAAAGAGAAGAAAGATGGATAAAAGATTGTAACCGAGCCCCGGTATCTAAACTGCCTACATATCCTTGGCTATAAAGGAATCAGGCCACGTGTAGTTGAGAAGTGAATGAAGTGATGGAGTGTGATAAGATGAGGAGAGAAAGTCGAGTGATGTTCCGTTCCGTCGAGGTTCCGGTCCGCGGTCCTATTATTACATCAAAATCAAAAATGAAAAAGACTAACTAAGCCTGTCAGCTATGAGTTACAAGATTCCTATCTATAAGTCTTCTGAAGCTTAATCTTGAGTCTTGAACGGTGTTTCATGCAAACTTTGGTTTGAACCTTGATGCCTGCTAGTTGCATGTGCTAATTGCTCGTGACTTCAGCCACGTCTTGAGCAGTTCACATCTTTCTCTACTTCTACATTTTGTGTTGGCCCAAGTTCAGTTGAAGTTTTGAAGATTGACAAATGAACTCAGGGAAGGACCTGGTCCATCTTGAGAGACACAGTTAGTCATAACCATTGCACATGGAAGGCACGTGAGGAAGATATGTATTGAAGATTACGCAGCAAATATCTTCTGAATGAAATCGAAAAGGTTGCATTGAGTTCTAAGAAGGACAGTCTCCTTATGATAAGAGAACACAATCCTAAGCTAGGATAAGGATGGGAGTTTGTATTGGTTAAGGACAAAAATCGACTACGGATAAGCATTGGAGTCTCGATCAAACTCTAACTGCTAATCCATTAAATAACCAAGTTGTTCTCTTTTACATAAAATGCACATAAGCAAAAGTTAAGCATATTTGAGAGCAAAAAGATCAAGTCTAATTTGCAAGCAACATATGCGAGATACAAGTGTGTACGTCTGAAGCTACATGAACTAAGATAGAATAACCAGTTTCATCATTCTGTTTATTCTAAGTCTAGTTCAATTGTAGTAGGTTTTCATATTGTACCTTTCAGCTTTCTTAGAAGCAATTGTATTAGGTACTCTGAGTATTCAAGTTAGAGTTAACTTGAAAGTGTCGCAACAGTTGAGGCTGTGTGCTACACTGGGATTAGAGTTAATCCTTAGGTTTACAAAGAGTTTTGTAAATGCAGTTTTTGGCTCAGTGATTTTAGTGGAGTTTGGGAAAATCCTACTGAGTAGTAGGTCGTTGGTTTTTCTACCTTTTGATCCAGGTGTTTTCCAACGTAAAAATCTTTGTGCACTTTACTTTCAGTATTTATTATTCCGCAAACTGCTGTAGTTAGAACACTTAGAAGAACCAGGTTCTTCTAACGCGAAAATTAGGTACCACACAAATCACCCCCCCCCTCTTGTGTGGTATTGACGTTTATAACATCAATTGGTATCAGAGCGGGTTATCCTTGAAGAGGTTAACACCTTAGGAAAAGATCAACATGAGTGCACCACCTGGGAACTGGGAAGGGCAATCCACTGCCAGGCCTCCTCTCTTCAATGGCCTCTACTACTCCTGGTGGAAAAACAGAATGAGGGACCATATAATGGGCGAAGACTATGAGCTTTGGGATATCATCACTGATGGTCCTTTAGCCACAACCAAGAAGAATGCTGAAGGAGTGGATGTTCCAAAGACAAGAGTAGATTGTACTGCTGAAGATCTAAGGAAATGGGAGAAAAATGCAAAAGCCAAGAAATGGTTAGTGTGTGGACTTGGTCCTGATGAGTACAGCAGGATTCAAGGCTGTACTACTGCCAAGGAGATTTGGGACACTTTACAAGTGGCTCATGAAGGAACACCTCAGGTGAAGAGGTCAAGAGGAACACTGCTGTATTCTCAATATGAGAATTTTACTATGAAGGATGGAGAAACTATCCAAGAAATGTATACCAGGTTCACTACACTGACAAATGAACTTGAGTCTCTTGGAAGGATTATCCTGGAAGAAGACAAGGTGGAGAAGATTCTAACTAGAGTTCTGCCAATCTCCTGGGAAAGCAAAATCACTGCCATTCAGGAATCCAAGAACATTGCTACTTTAAAGTTGGATGAACTGATTGGAAATCTCACTGCCTATGAATTGAGAAGGCAAACAATGAAGATGGATGCTCCAAAGAATGAAAGAAGTCTGGCTCTCAGAATTTCAGAAGGATCAGATCTTGAAGATGATGAAATGGCTATGATAACCAGAGATTTCAAGAAATATCTTATGAGAGGAAAGGGTGCTTCAAAAGGAACAACATTCAGCAAACCTAGGGCTCCTGAGAAACAAACCAATGAGGGGTGTTACAAGTGTGGGAAGACTGATCACCACATCAGAAACTGCCCTCAATGGGAGATTGAATGGAAGAAAGAAAGAGCAGAAAGAAGAAACAGGAAGAAGGAACAGGTTCAACCAAAAAGGAACAAGGGATCAACTAAAGCTATGGTTGCTGCATGGGGAGAAACATCAGATGAGGACTCAGAAAATGAAGCTGAAGAGGATCAAGCTCTAATGGCCATCGGAGAATCAGAAGATGAACAGGAGGTAAGTATTCTACACCTTAAAGAAAAGATTAAGTTCTTGTCTAAAGAAAAACTGCTGATCTGCTGATGGACTTCATAGATGAGTCTGAAATAATAAACAGTGAGAAGGATGTTCTGTCTAAGGAATGTGTTATCCTAGAAGAAAAATGTAAAAGGTTAGAGTCTAGGGCTAATGAGAGGGACAACACAAATACTAAGTTGAAGAACCAGGTTCATCAACTTGAAAATAAGATTCTAGAACTTAGATCTGAAAATATTAAACTGAAATTAGGGACAGGAAAGAAAAGGACTGATCAATCATTTCTCACCCTAGAGGAAAATCTAGGAAAAATGAAAGATGAACTGTACAAGAAAGATGAATTGATTAAAGTCCTAAAAGAAGATTTAGGAAAGGTAAAGCATGAACTAGACAGAACATGCAAATGGAACAAGGCTTCTGATGCACTCTCCTGGCTGCAAGAACATCATAGTAGCAACAAGAGAGGACTTGGATTTGGGACACAAGCTCCAAAATGGGATCCCAAAAACAAGTATCTCACACTTCCTGAGAATAAGATCTGCACACACTGTGGTAATACTGGCCATTACAAAAATGAATGTAATGCAAGAGAAAAGGCCAGTCAAAAGAACAAAGCCTTTGTTCAAGAAAAGCATAAACTGCCTGGTAAAGAAAAATTTAATTCATCCTTTTGCCCATAGAAAGGGACCCAAACTAGTTTGGGTTCCTAAGACTAACCCCTGATTTCATTTTGTAGGTTCAAGTGAAAGGGAGGAGCCAAATATGGTATATGGATAGTGGCTGCTCAAAACACATGACTGGGGACAAGGACCAGTTCCTTTCACTTGAGAACTTAAAAGGAGGTAATGTCTCCTTTGGTAATGGAAAGAAAGG
>NW_017672925.1:159794-160458 GCF_001879085.1 Nicotiana attenuata
GCACTTAGTTCCAAAACCAAAAGACAGGTCAGTCATTGGGACAAAATGGGTCTTCAGGAACAAACTAGATGAAGATGGAACAGTTACAAGAAATAAGACAAGGTTGGTGGTTCAAGGCTATAGTCAAGAGGAAGGCATTGATTATGATGAGACTTTTGCTCCAGTGGCTAGACTTGAAGCAATTAGACTCCTCAGAGCCTTTGCAGCACATATGGAATTCACTCTTCATCAAATGGATGTCAAAAGTGCCTTCCTAAATGGCTATCTCAAAGAAGAAGTGTTTGTGAGACAACCTCCAGGATTCGAAAGTAAAGAATGTCCTGATCATGTATACAAGCTAGATAAAGCTCTCTATGGTCTCAAGCAGGCCCCAAGAGCTTGGTATGAAAGATTGTCAAAATTCCTTCTGGAGCATGGGTACAAAAGAGGTAAAATTGACAGCACTTTGTTCCTAAGGGAAAAAGGTAAAGATCTTCTTGTTGTACAAATATATGTTGATGATATAATATTTGGGGCCACTACAGATAGGTTGAGCAAGGAATTTGCTAAATTAATGGGAAGTGAGTTTGAAATGAGTATGATGGGTGAACTAAATTTCTTCCTAGGCTTACAGATAAAACAAAGCTCAAATGGAACCATGATTCATCAACAGAAATATACAAAG
>NW_017672926.1:0-789 GCF_001879085.1 Nicotiana attenuata
TATATCGGCAACTCCTTAAGTCTTTCATATCAAACTTACTAGCAAGCATGCGCTTAGTAGCTTGAATGTCGGCAATGTCTTTGCTCATTATTAGCATATCATCAACATATAAGCAAACAATGACTATATGATTTGGAACGTTCTTAATATAAACACATTTATCACATTCATTAATCTTAAAACCATTTGACAACATTGTTTGGTCAAATTTCGCATGCCATTGTTTGGGTGCTTGTTTAGTCCATAAAGAGACTTAACAAGTCTACACACCTTCTTTCTTTTCCCGGAACCACAAACCCTTCAGGTTGGTTCATGTAAATTTCTCCCTCAAGATCACCATTTAAGAAGGCTGTTTTTACATCCATTTGATGGATTTGAAGACCATACAGGGCGGCTAACGCTATTAACATCCGAATGGATGTAATCCTTGTTACCGGAGTGTGTGTGTCAAAATAGTCAAGACCTTCTCGTTGTCTAAATCCTTTAACAACAAGTCTTGCCTTGTATTTGTCAATAGTACCATCGTCTTTCATTTTCTTCTTGAAAATCCATTTAGAACCCAATGTTTTGTTACCTGGAGGTAGATCAACTAATTCCCAAGTATGGTTGCTCAATATGGATTCTATTTCACTATTGACAGCTTTTTTCCAATATTGTGCCTCTGAGGAAGACATTGCTTCCTTGAAGGTACGAGGCTCATTTTCTAACAGAAAAGTCAAAAAATCTGGACCGAATGAAGTAGATGTCCTTTGACGTTTACTTCTTCTCGGATTTTCTTCATTAGGCATA
>NW_017672926.1:4302-7895 GCF_001879085.1 Nicotiana attenuata
ACATCACCGGATTCCTTATCTCCTCACGAGTTCATACATACTAAGAACATCAAAATCCATCCACAATTGACCCTTCAAATCCCAATTTAAAAATTTAAAAATTCCAAGCCCTATTCCTCCATTTTTGCAAAAATTCAATGATTTTCTAGATGGATTTCACAATAAAAACGAGTTTTGAGTCCAAGAAACTTACCTCCAAACGTTCCCCCTTGAATCCCTCGTTAATCTCCTTCAAGAATCTCCAAAAACGAGCAATTATGGGTATAAAATGACCCCAAAATCGCGACTGACGTGTTTTAAAACATTCTGCCCAGGTATTTACTCTTCGCGATCGCGGAAATGCTTCACGATTGCGGAGAACAATTTTTCCAACCCAAAATTTACTCTTCGCGATCGCAGACAATGCTTCGCGATCGCGATGAACAGTTCCCAGCTCTTCCGGACAGCCTCCAGTATAGTGGTCATAACGTTTTGCACACAACTCCAAATTACGAATGGTTTGATGTTCTGAAAACTAGACACATAGGGCTATAAATTCATATGTTGCTCATTTCCTGACTTCTTATACATTGCGAGATATAAGCTTCCAAATTCATCCCTGTGTATTAGAGACCTTCCCGGGCAGCCTATAGTGTAACCACCATAACTTTTTGTACACAACTTTAAATTCCAATTAATTTACATTTCTGAAAACTAGACACAAAGGGCTACAATTGTTAGTTTTGGATCATCTCCAAATTCCTTATAGATTGTGAGATATAAGCTTCCGAAGTGGGATCAACACAACAGAATATTTCTTCTCCGCGATCGCGAAAGGCTTCACGCGATCGCGATTCATTGGCACGTTTCTCACATTTTACTCACCGCGATCGCGACCAATTCCCCGCGATCGCATAGAACACTGCTGTAGCCAAAAACCAGCAGTTAAAAATGGCCTAGAAATGGTCCGAAACCACCCCGAAACTCACCCGAGGCCCCCGGGACCTCAGCCAAAAGCACAGACATATCCCATAACATCATTCAAACTTGTTCCAATCATCAAAACACATCAAACAACGCTAAAACTATCAAATCACATCGGATTCGAGCCTAAGTTCTTCAAAAACTTCCGAAATGCACTTTCGATCAAAAAGTCTACCAAACCTCGTCCGAATGATCTGAAACTTTGCACACACGTCACAAATCACATAACGAAGCTACAACAACTCTCGGAATTCCATTCCGACCCTCGGATCAAAATCTCACCCATCAACCGGAATTCGCCAAAATACTAACTTCGCGAATTCAAGCCTAATTCTACACCGGACCTCCAAAATCGATTCCGATCGCACTCCTAAGTCAGAAATCATCCCCCGAAGCTAACTGAATCACCGGAAATCACATCCGAGCCCTATAACTCATAAGTCAACGTCCGGTTGTCTTTTCCAACTTTAGCCTTCCTTAAAGAGACTAAGTGTCTCATTTCTTATCAAAACCAATCCAAATCAACTCTCACACGCCACCTACCGATAAGGAAACATGAAGTAGCAATAAACGGGTAAAACGGAGCAGTAACACATGAGACGACGGGTCGGGTCGTCACATCCTCCCCAACTTAAACAAACGCTCGTCCTCGAGTGTATCCAGAGTTGTCCTAGAAGCCAACCAATAGCTGAATGACCTTACCAAACATATACCCGGGGTGATCCCACGTCACCCTATCTCGCATAGGTCCGATAACACAATATAGCTGAAATTTCACAGTCCATCAAAACCATAAACCGTAGAACCACATTGTACTTTCCGAAATCATACACAAGATCAGATCCTCACATCTATACTCAGAATAAGCCCGAACCAGCTGTAATAACCCATACCTGCAACCTCAGGTGAAATCATATGATATACCACATAATCCAAACACTCGAAACGATAGTCTCTATTTACAGCAGTTGCCCATAATACCACAAATACCGATAGAAACCTCTTATTAGCTAAAGTCTTATTCCAACACTTTCATATACTGCCAACGATAAATAAAACACGCGATAAACCGTAACCATTCCTCAGATCAACCATACATGAAGCCACTTCCTTTTTGGCTAATACCACAACAGACTTCCGGGCCAAACCTCGATATTATCCTTCTAACAAGCTGAAATCACATCTGTTCGAATTCATTAATGACTCCAACGATCACCTCGAATCCAACAGACCACCCTGGTGATACGACACCTCAATAGAGGCCTAAGCCACAACTTGCATAATACACGCACCAATAAGGAACGGTCTGAATATACTCAAATCAGGACAAATGACTCAAACGGAAGAGCTGTACCTCAAGCTCATCAATACCATTACAACACAAGGTTGAGACCCCGTCTCACATCATAGAAATAGAGTACCTGAATCTACCTCGAAAGGTCATAACTCCACGTGGCCTCGCCACAACGCGCGATCCTATCCAAACACACACATGAACACCTCAAGTCACCATGCTCAAAATAAGCAGTCACGCACAAATTGATGTCTGAAACCAGCAATCTATTACACCCCCGGTGAAACGAATAGCACACGACACGCAACCCGATAGGCCACAACCAATACTCCTTTTACCGAGCAACACTCAACTACTCTTCCCGCTCGACTTTCTCTGTGAATCCTCAATAGAACCACACCATATGTGCCCATATCCAACAAATCGTAGCGTCACACAGCACAGAAAAGCAGCTCATAGATCTCCTTAGATCACTAACAAGCTCCATAACGATCGAATCAACCTATCCCTCATCAATTCAACTCGGGGCCAACCGAGCTAACTCAAGCTAAATACGTAGCCACATCGGCCTGCCAATGAACTCAATATCAAGAAGCCTGAAGCTGCTCCTTCCACTACTATAAATCCTTTCCGGAGCCGTACGATACGGTGCTCGGCGCCAAATCAATACCGAAATCCACAATCTCGCCCGGCGACATGCCCGGCCACAAAGAACGCATCCGAAAAAGTCTCTCAACACCGGAACTGAATCAATGGTAGAAACCTTTGCACTGACATCTGCCACGAAGGCCCAATTAAGAAAAGCAATCCTTCCCAGCCGTCCGCTGGTCTTCAGAGTACAAACCACTCCGCTAGAACATAATCCGATGCACCTCACCACTCAACCCGTGGCATTTTCCGACATAGCCCATAGCACAATAGTCTAGAATTACCCAACACTGAGACAACCAGTCTACATATCAACGTCATATCCAAAATCTAACATACCAAACAAAGAAAGATCCACTCGGGCCTCCAAATCTCAATAGCCGCTAAACGGTATCGATACCCACGATCCACAACCACTGCATAGCCTGAACATGAGAACTCCCAGTCTCCAACTCCATATAGCACACGATCCCCTGTACCTGATCCCAAATTCTGCAGTATGAATACATATTACACCTCAAGCACCCAATCATTCCACGAAAGATATTCAAAAATTCCCCTGTGCCATCAAACAAACTCAGATATCAGTAGTCGATCTAGCAAGAAAGCACCGCATTACTAACGTAGTATCATCAGGCTAATCACCTTGCCCTCTTTCCGAGACATATACTCTTGTCAAATCACTTCC
>NW_017672926.1:9602-12102 GCF_001879085.1 Nicotiana attenuata
AAAACAGAAGAGTTTAAGAAATATTCCGAGTCCACAATTTGCTTGTGTGTCCTTAAGGAATTTTAACCCCCTCACACGTTGCCAAGGTAATGGATTAAATCCTCCCAGGATAAAACGGAATAAACCTTCCTGCAACAGTGGCAATACAAACTGCAGGATACCAACGAACTTAAAGAACGGAGCAAAATCACATTTACGAATTTGAGAGAGAGAGAGACTGCGAATTAGGATGCAGTATATTCAAAAAGAAAGAAGTTCTGGAGTGTTTTTCGTGTCAAGAAAATGGAGCCTTGCCTCAGAATTTATAGGCAATTATCAGAAGAGGTGTTTGGAAAAGGTGCCTTTTCAGAAGAATATGCTGCCTGCCGCGGTTCTACCGCGGTCGCGGCAGAACCGCGGTCAGAGAGGCTCTCTGAATCAGCCTGTTGCGGTTCTACCGCGGTCGCGGCAGAACCGCGGCCAGAGAGGCCCTCTGAACCTTCAGCAGGGTTCTGGCGTATTTTCAGCAGTGATTTGGCATTTAATTAATTATTAAATAATTAAATAAATTTTGTCCAAAAATAATCTTATCGATCATTTGACAAATCCAAATCCAAATTGTCACGACCCGAAACCCGCACTGGTCGTGATGGCGCCTCTCGTGAAGACAAGGCCAGCCAACTAACCCAATTAACCTCTTATCAAAATAACTAAATATAATTATTAGCAAAATACGCCAAAATGACATTTGTTAACAATATTTACAACCCAACACCGCCCGACCGGGGTATCACAAATCACGAGCATTAGAGAAGTCTAAATACCACTACAGGGCCAACAATATACAGAATGAAGTTTAGAACCAAAAGAAAGTAACCCGGTGCCGCGAACGCTGGCGGTCACTCTGCTCAGCTACAATAACAATACCTTTAACTCGCTACCAAAACCCGCTACCGGGTGAATAATACATGCATCTGCACGCGAGGTGCAGGGAGTAAAGTGAGTACTCCAACTCAGTGAGTAATAAAAGTAAATAATAACTGAGCAGCAAGAAATCACGTAAAGCAACCAACATGCTATACAGAAGCCGGGTGCAATTTTCTGAGAAACACAGTGAAATCTATGAAATCTTTAGAAATACCTTGGCTCAGTTCAAATCTCTTTTAAAACTGATCTTTTCAGTGATTACGAAAAACGATTTCAAAACAGTTAGGGCTGATACGCACAGAAAATCCGCCCCTCGGGCACACATATCACAGTATAGCAGGTAAAAATGCAAATAAGTATGCAAGATGAGCACATAAAAGTTTGCCCCTCGGGCAATATCTCAAAACAGTACCGGCCCCTCGGGCATGATTTATGTTCCTGGTCAGTCATTGTTACCTGACCGGTCAGCCATTGCTACCTGACCAAAACGCGTATTACAGTGCCATTGTTACCACTGGTCAGCCATTGTTACCAGACTGGTCAGTCATTGTTACCACTATCCAATTCTAAATGGGTACCCGCGCTCACTGTGGGTGTGTAGACTCCGGAGGGGCTCCTACAACCCAAGCGCTATATCATCATAAAGCCTGAAAGCCTGAACATATCCACATAAGGCCTGAAAGCCTTCTCACAATACACTCGAGGCCTGAAAGCCTCCTCACAATACACTCGAGGCCTGAAAGCCTCCTCACATATCACTTGAGGCCTGAAAGCCTCCTCGCAATACACTCGAGGCCTGAAAGCCTCCTCACAATACACTCGAGGCCTGGAAGCCTCCTCACATCACTCAGCATATCCTCACATATGGCCCTCGGCCTTAATCAGTCCAAAAATAATCATAAGCCCCTCGGGCATCAGTAAAAACAATAATGCTCAGCTCAAACAGTAGTTCAAATATCAGTTAAAACTCAAGGTTGAGTAAAAATATAGCTGAGTTCATGAAACAGTGTAATTCAAATGGACTGAGTTCAAATAATATTTCAAATAGTGAGGAAAACGGTGATGATAGCTCACAAGGAGTTCAAACAGTCGGCAATAAGCCCCAAGTAAGGCAATCAGCCCACGTCATGATAATATCAAATAAGTTTCAATCAAATACGCGGTAAAATCAACAATCGGGACGGACCAAGTCACAATCCCCAACGGTGCTCTACCCCACGCTCGCTATCCGGCGTGCAAGTCACCTTAATATAGCACTACGGCGTGCAAATCCGGGGTTTCAAACCCTCAGGATATCATTTACAATCATTACTCACCTCGAACCGGTGGAATCTCTAGCTCGCGACGCCTTTGCCCCTCGAATCGGCCTCCACGCGCGTCGAATCTAACCAAAATCAGAGCGAATACATCACAATATGCCAAGGGAACGATGCCCAATCGAAAACAATCGAAATATAGCAAAAATCTCAAAACTAGCAAAACCCGAGCCCCGGGTCCACTTCTCGAAAAATTACAAAACTCACATTACCAGATTCCTCGTCTCGCCACGAGTTCATACATACCAAGAACTCCCAAATCCAAGCTCAAATGACCT
>NW_017672926.1:17102-43327 GCF_001879085.1 Nicotiana attenuata
AGTTTGTCTGAATAACTTTTTGATATTTAGGCTTGAATATCCTGCAGTAAACTCCTAGTTGATTCCAGCTTATCTTTGATGACCTTGAATTCACTGTTGTTAAGCTGCTTCAACAAAGATCTTAGAATCTTCAACTTCTGCGATATATTCTTCATAGGGTCATGATCATATTGTTCTTTCCATACTCCTTCCAGAAGTGGTATAAAGCTTGGATATTCTGCCCAAACATTAAAAAATCTGAAAGGAATCTTGCCACTTGGTACTTGTGTTCTTATAGAGATAACCATTGGAGCATGATCTGAAATGAATGGAAGCCTATATTCTGCTTCCATATGTCCATACTCTTGCATCCATTCATCATTCCCTAAAGCTCTATCAATACTGCTATATACTCTATCTGCTCCTTGTTGTTTATTTGACCATGTATAGTAGTCTCCTCTCCAAGTCAGTTCATGTAAATTCAGGGTCTGCATACGCTCATTAAAGTCTTGTATTTCATTTCTAGTAACTGTTTTCCCACAAATTCTGTCTTGTATTGTTAGGACAGAGTTAAAATTACCCCAGATAATCCAAGGTTCAGTATTCTGAGGTGCATCAGCCTTCAGTTATTGCCATAGAGGTTTCCTTGCTTCAGTAGTATTAAATCCATACATTATTGTCATAAGACAATTTATAGTATTTTGTCTTCCTACAACTCTACAATGAATTGTTTGAGCAGATTTTCCTAAAACTGTAATGACATAACTCTGAGGATCCCAAAGAATCCAAATTCTCCCATTTATTGCATAATCAAGATTTATTTGTGACCTCTGAGGAGCCGTATGAGGTGTATCTCCAATTATAGCCCCTCTGGGATGTAAAATATATCTCTTCTAGTGAGCTTGCCATCTAGGTGCCACTAACTGTGAAATCTGAGCTGCTTTTTCCTTCTTTACTCTAGTTTCCACTAACCCCAATAGCTTTATATTGTTCTCCTTTATATAGGTACCTAACTCCTTTTGTTTGTATCTCTTGTTGGTACCCCTTATGTTCCATACCATCCAAGACATATCAAAGTTGAGATTGCCCACCTATATTAGGTGGTTTCAAGGTTGCTATCACAGCTGCACTCTGTATTGTTTGAGGTCTTTGCTTCACTGGAGACATTATAGCTTTGGCATAGGTCATTCGAGTGTCATCTACTTTCATTTTCCCTTTGTCTATCTGCCTGCATGTTTCAATTACTTCCTCTTCTTGCTGATGATCTTCCTTACTTTCAATTAGCTTAGAAGTATTCACATCTTCCTTGCTGTCTTCTTCACCTTGTTTTTGGCTCACTTCATCAATTGTAGCTTTAGCTGGCTCCTTAGTTCTCCATATTTGTTTCACTGGTGGTGGCTTCCTATTCCTGGGCTGAGGAATTTGCATATCACTTTCCTTTGGAATTCTACTACAGTTACGTCCTGCTTTTAAACATTTTTCACAGAACTCAGGTTTGCAATCATATTCGACTGCTTGCTCAAAAATCATCCCTTCTTCATTCATGACTGGAATGCCTGTTGGCAAAGGCTTTGTAACATTCACTTCTATCAGGATTCTAGCATAGGAAATTCTTGTCTGTTTGGCAGTACATTCATCTGCAAACATAGGAATCCCTATTGTGCTTGCTATTCTACTCAGTGAATTCCCACTCCAGCAATTCATGGGGAGTTTTGGAAACCTTACCCATAATGGAATGTCTGTCATGAATTCTGCTGCAAAATCAAAGTAAGGAGACCAGTGTTTCATTATCATTGGTCTATTATTCACTGTATAAGGCCCAACACACATGATTTCCTTCATATCCTCTAGTGATTGAAATCTCACAATATAATATTCTTCATCATGATAAAACAGATCTGGCATGGCAACTGTGTTCCACATCTGATTTATGTACCTTTTCATATAGTTGTATCCTGGTTTTTCACCCAAAACATAGACTATTAAGGCACTCTTCCATTTCAGATTTTCCTGGTCAATTTCTGACTTCTCAAGCTTAGCTACTAGATTCCCTTCTATAATTTCAGGAGTAATGTAATTCAGTGTCATACCATTTGCTACAGATCTATTGCTTGTGAGTACTTTAGCCCAGGTAGACTCTGTGGAGACAACTTGGTTTTGCCCCTTGTTCATTAATGGAACAGTAATTCCAGCTAGTGTCTTAGCTGTATTTTCCTGTTCTTTGCTCAATGGAACAATAACTTCTCCACCTGCAGGGGGTGTGATACTTCCTCGTAAATCAACATGCATAGGGATTGGACTCTGATTTGCTTGTTTCTGCTGTTGTTTAGCTGATCCTGAAGCTTCTCCATGGTAGATCTGTGTTAGAGGAACAGATCCAGTAATCACCTTCGATGTTCCAGAAATGGTTTCCATAAACTTTGTTGAGCTCCTTTCCATGGCGTTGAGCTTAGGCATTTTGTCATCTACACGGATTTGTTGCTTTCTAGGATGTCCACGAGCTTTCTTACCAGTCATGGCAACGACGACGCACGTTTGCTTAACATGCGCCGAGAGAACTTGGAGAAGAAAGCTTAATAATTGTAATTTTTGAAAAAAGTAATATTTAGAGTTAAGTTGAAAAATAATATTTAAAATTTGAATTTATATTTATACATGCATTTCACTTGAAAAAATATTACAATTTTGAAAAACTCATTTTCGAAAAATCTCCAAGAACTTATAAATTTTTATGGACAAACAAAGTTTTTTTGAAAAAAAAAATTCAGAAAAAAAATCAATTGACAAACAGGCCATAAAACAATATTCATATAATTAACTAATCTTATTCTTAGTTACTTAAACCGTTATTCGTAAGAGAATTAATAAATTCGAAAGTTACAGTTTTTATTACTTATATTAAGCTACGAAAATCTTGTTCTATAGGAATGGGAAAATTGTAAACACGGCAACCTAAATCAAGCTACTCCGTGATTTTGACGCGATACAGTCCTTTATCTTTAATCTCTTCTTGTTTCAGCGCATAAAGATTTTTTTTCATTTTTTTTTTCTACTGAACGAAAATATTCTTTCTATATGTACATATACTATCTGGAATAGGGGTGGCAAACATGCAGGTCGGTTCAGATATGATCGGGTTGAAAAAAACGGATAAAATATCCAATCCGACCCATATTTTATACGGATAGAAAACGGGTTGACCGGCAGATAATATGGATATCCATATTATTCATGGCCTCTTGAATATGATCACTTTTGGAAAAATTTCTAGTCTTCCAAACTTGAGGAAGCCCTAATTTGAACCTTTATAAATGTAAAAGTTAAACCCATTGAATATTCGTTTTTTAAGTGGATAATATGGTTTTTATCCATAGTTGACCTATTTTTAAAATATTCATTATCCAACCCATTATTAATGGATAACATGGATGGATAACTATTTTTGTTATCTATTTTGCTACCACTAATCTGGAGTGATGGCAGTAAATCAACTTTTGAAGTTGGAGGGGGTGAATCATTTTATAAGTTAAATAGAAAAGAATGGGAAGTTTAAAGCCATAGTCTTCGAGTCAATTTGGTCAATCCTACATATGTAGTGTCATGGGCGGCTTTCCAGCCATGCCCCATAATCCCTTAGATGCGCCCCATGGCGTTCTAGCAAGCCTCCCAATGCCTAGCTTCATGGACGATCCCCTGGTCTTGGCTGCGCCAAGTGACAAGCGTGCATGTGCCTTTGTCGCCCCACCGATAGCCCTCGCCAGTGCCACCCGCAGGCAGATGCCAACAACGCCGCGCGTACAGACCGTGATGCCAAAGACAAGGTTGCTGACAACGGATCTGTATCTACCTTATAGTAAACTAAGTCCTTTTCATTGTAAATATAGTGTAGTTTCATTTCATGTACTTCCGTTATGATTCTCTAGCTTAGTTAGATCAAGTCTTGTAACTTTGGTTTATTTTTTAAGCGCTTTTAGGTGGGATCAAGCAATCAAACTCTAGCAAGCAAACAATTCTCTGTACTGGTGTCTCTCCCCCTCAACACCGTGCTGCTTTTCTGTAATAGCTTTCATTAATGCAATCAAGCTTTCTTTCATTCTCAATTCTCATTTCTGTTCTCTCAGTTGCTCTTGACATTGGTTTTTTCGTACGACACTGACAATCTCGTCTAGCATACGGAGGGGACCTCAGCTGGCAGATAGTAACTGCACTGACATCAATTGCTTAGCCTTACGTCGCCCAGCCAAGGAATCTCACGAAGGCGCCGCGTAACATTTGGTATTAGAGCCTAGGATCGATATCGGACGAGGGAACACATTGCCATTACTACCATTTCTGACCATGGTGAATCATGGGGACGGCATTGTGGTCCTTGAAGAGACGGTTGACGTATTACGGTCTATCATGGATATGGTGCTTGAACTAAGAACTAGCCTAGTGCAAAGGTTGGACGACCTGGACCGCGGAATGCTCCAGGCCGAAGTTGACATAGAAAACATCAGTCGCGACTCTGAAAGAGACAGGCAAACAGCAGCCACAGAGGCAGCCAAAATTTTTGGTAAATTTGAGGGCCTCCAACAGGAGCGTGCCGAGGATTTATTCTACAGGGAACAAGAGGCAGACAGGTTGACTGCCATGCAACAAACTATAGACAACTTGACAAGCCAGCTTAATGTTGTCAATGCTGCTTTACAAGGCCTGCTTCGAGGAGGAGGAAACCAAATCGGGGGTGCTGGAAAGCTTCATCTTCGACATCGAACAATACTTCAATGCCGTGAGGGGCTTAGAAGAAGCTAAGAAGGCAGCAATTGCTTCCATGTATCTTCAGGATAATGCTAAACTCTGGTGGCGGGTAAAGTACGAAGCCATCAGGGCTGATGAAGATGCTCTCAAGACATGGGCGGAACTGATGGCAGCCATACGCCTACAGTTCTTCCCCGAAAATGTTGAATACAATGCAAGGAGAAAGCTATGGGAGCTCCGCCAGACCAAATCAGTACGGGACTACGTGGGGGAATTCTCCGCGCTCATGTTGAACATATGTGACATGTGGGACAAAGACAAACTCTTCACCTTCTTGGAAGGGTTGAAACGTTATGCCCGTATGGAGCTGCAAAGACAAAGGATAGATACCCTACCCAAGGTGATCCAAGCAGCTGAATGCCTTGGGGACTATCAAGTGGAAACTGGGAAGGATAGGCCTCAACCGCCTGTCCGAGCAGGATACAAAGGGGGCCAGCCTAGAAATGGTGACCCTAGCAAAAGTGGAGGAGACCGGTGCAACAAAATCTAAGGCTCCTTCCTCAGGCAACAATAGTGCTGCGTCAAACAACTGATAGGGGGAGAAAACCCCTTTTAGGATGCCGTCATAGTGGCAGACCACATTGGAATAATGAATACCCACATGCACAGATGAACGCCCATCAAGCTTTTGATGATGGGATGGATGACGACACAGATGATGCATACTAGACCGAACTAGTAGGTGCCTTCAATGCAATTGTTGGCTCTATTTTTGAGGCCTTAGCGGGAACTAGTGCTGGTATTCGTAAGAAGAAGGACCTCTGCCCAATCACCAAGAAAGGAAGAAATAAGGCGGATAAGAGGACTCCTGTTAAATAAGAGAGGACCTTAATGTTCGTCAAGATAAAGGTAAATGGAAAGCCTATCCGGGCAATGATAGACACGGGTGATACCCACGACTACTTAGCCTCGACTCAGGTGGAGCGCCTTGGTCTACTTGTAGGAAAGGGCAGAGGTCGTGTCAAGGCTATCAACTTACCTCCTCAGCCAGTGGGTGGAATAGCCAAAGAAGTAATAGTGAAGCTTGGCCCCTATGAAGGAAAATTGAACCTGCGTGTGGTGAACATAGATGACTTTGAGTTGATAGTTGGGTTGGAATTCCCGAGGCAAACCAACACCATACCCGTACCATACACAGACATGCTACTGATGATGGGAATAAACGGGGCCAAGCCCTGCATTATCCCGTGCATGTCCATGAAGATGACCACTGAGAACATCTTGCCCTTGCAGTTGAAGAAGGGGGTCAAAAGACATGAACCTACGTTCCCGGCTACCATATGTATTGAAGATATAGAACGCTCATCGGGTCCCATTCCTGCACCCGTGAAGGAGCTGCTACTGGAGTTTGAAGACGTCATGCCACAGGACATGCCAAAGCGACTCCCACCTAGGCGCATTGTGGACCATGAGATTGAGTTGGTGCCGGGTGCGAAGCCACCCGCCCGAGAGCCTTACATAATGTCACAACCCGAGCTCACCGAGCTTCGGAGACAGTTGACGGAAATGCTAGACACAGGGATCATTGTGCCCTCCAAGTCCCCATACGGGTCCCCTGTGCTATTGCAAAAGAAACATGATGGCAACCTACGACTCTGTGTCGATTATCGGGCTCTAAAAATTAACATGAAGAACAAGTACCCTATTTCGCTAATGGCAGACTTGTTCGATAGACTAGGCAGTGCGGCGATGTTCTCCAAAATAGACCTGAAGAAAGGTTATTGGCAAGTTCGGGTTGCAGAGGGTGATGAACAAAAGATGACCTATGTGACAAGATACAGGTCGTGCGACTTTCTGGTTATGCCATTCGGCTTGACAAACGCTCCGGCCACATTTTGCACCCTGATGAACCAAGTCTTCCGAAAGTACATTGACATATTCGTGGTGGTCTACTTGGATGACATTGTGGTATATAGCCAAACACTGGAAGAACACCTGGAGCACTTGCGGAAGGTCCTAGCCTGATTGCCAAGCACGAATTATATGCGAAGCTATCCAAGCCCACTATTCATTAATGCAATCAAGCTTTCTTTCATTCTCAATTCTCATTTCTGTTCTCTCAATTGCTCTTGACATTGGTTTTTCCGTACGGCACTGACACACTCGTCTAGCGTGCCCTTCCAAGGAATCTCAGGAAGCCGCCGCATAACAGTAGTCATGTAATCAGATGATCACTTGATGTCAAGAAAAACAAAGTAATTTCTCTTGTTCCTGTGCTTGTATGTGTATCAAAGTGTTCCATCCATTACCATCATATTGATGAAGCATTTTACTTCAATGTGATATAAAATGTATAATACATAAACATGCTCTCAAACTTGGCCTCTGCTGGCAAGTATGCCCTCCAACTGTGGGTGTTCACAAGTAGGCACCTCAACTTGTCTTCACTTTTTCAGTTGAACACTCCAACTTGCAGAATGATCATCTAGACACCTCCAAAATGTATGTGCCATGTCAGTGTGCCACGTCAGCATTTGTGTGTACATGTTCAACTTTACACAAGTTGAGGTGCCTACTTTTTTGCATCTAAAGTTGGAGGACATTCTTGCCACCCGAGGCCAAGTTTAAGGGCCTGTTTATATATTATGCCTTTATAGAATAGAAGCGATGATTTACGACAACCCCATCAGAAGAAGCCTCTTAAACGGAAGTTAGAAAAAAGCCTCGATTTCATTACCTATAAATTATTGCACACTCAATAGTAGTCTAGAGCTGATCAAATACATCTCTTGACAGCCAGACAAATATATACAACATATGACTTACATATAGTAAAAGAAAAGTGGTACAAAGACCAACTATTATTTTTGACAACAAAGATGAAAATTCCTTAGCATAGAAACTAAGGAACCACATTACGATATAACAAACAATAGATTGAATAGAGACAACCCCTCAATCAGTGCAGCAACGGTACATGAAAAACCTCTCCATTGGCCTTCCACATTCTGCACACACTACCATTTTTGGAATATTACCATCAAGTCCGGGTACAATTAAGCGATTGCAGTGCTGAGGAGTGTGCAATTGCAGGAAATAATCATTAAGTGCGGGCACAAATCCTTTTTCTCTAGCATCTTCCTCCCAAACAGTGTAATCATCCAATGTTTTTGTGAATATCTGACTTTTGGCTCGTGCCATTTCGAACGATCCTCTGCTTATCAGTGCCCAACCTTGATCACTTCCATCAAAACTCAGCATTGTCAACACTTCTTGCATAATTTTATCTTCTTGGATTGTCTTTCCAAGCTGCATTTTGGAGTAGAACATGCTCTCTATTCTTGTCCAAAAGTACCAAACTGATCTTAAGTCCATCAAACAATAACTCAGATTTTCTGCTGTTACCATACTGTTGATAATTCGAACTCGCTCCTCATTGTTGCTCTTCCCCACATACATCATTAGTAGATCAATCCCAGCTCTCTGTGCTACACTTTTTGCTGATTTTGTGAAACTACGGATCCATTCGACGTCTTCTCCTCCATACAAACAGATAAACTTCCCACTCGTCATCTGATTGCCACATTATTGAATTAGTGCATGCATGTGAGTAAAGGGCATCCCAGTGCACTAAGTTCCCTCTATGCGTGGGTTCAGGGGAAGGACCGGACCACAAGAGTCTATTGTACACAAGCTTACCCTGCATTTCTGCAAGAGACTGTTTCCACGGCTCGAACCCATGACCTCGTGATCACATGGCAGCAACTTTACCAGTTACGCCAAGGCTCCCTTTCAGTACATGGATGTGAGTATAAACATAAAATTGCAAGTGATGTTTGTTGTAAGCTTACCCATTCAATTAAATTCTGATCAATGCCATCGACGACTAGCTCAAGATTCCACGCTCCACAAAGCTTCCTCGTTGGAAATAGTGAAAGGATAGGCCAAATTTCCCCAAATCCAAGCCATGTGAATAGCATTTGGACAAGCCACTTTACCCTGTTATGGATCCAAGGTTACAAGCTGCGAGCGTTTCTGTGTTAAAACACAAAATCAGAAAGAAAAAAAAACTGTTAGAAGAATTAAAGAAATCTGGAAAATAGTAGAGAATCAGAAATATTCCGAGTCCACAAGTTTCTTGTGTGTCCTTAAGGAATTTTAACCCCCTCACAAGTTGCCAAGGTAATAGATTAAATCCTCCCAGGATAAACGGAATAAACCTTCCTGCAACAGTGGCAATACAAACTGCAGGATCCCAACGAACTCAAAGAATGGAGCAAAATCACACTTACGAATTGGAGAGAGAGAGACTGCGAATTAGGATGCAGTATATTCAAAAAGAAAGAAGTTCTGGAGTGTTTTTCGTGTGTAGAAAATGGAGCCTTGCCTCAGAATTTATAGGCAATTATCAGAAGAGGTGTCTGGAAAAGGTGCCTTTTCAGAAGAATACGCTGCCTGCCGCGGTTCTACCGCGGTTACGGCAGAACCGCGGTCAGAGAGGCTCTCTGAATCTGCCTGCCGCGGTTCTACCGCGGTTACGGCAGAACCGCGACCAGAGAGTCCCTCTGAATCTTCAGCAGGGTTCTGGCGTATTTTCAGCAGTGATTTGGCATTTAATTAGCCGAGCCGAGCGAGCGACGATGACGACGCGAGAGTTCATTCTCTTCAGCTCCTTTTAAGAGCTTTAAGAAGTGATTCTATATATAAGCACACAAATGTGATTGTCCCTCACCAATGAGGGACAAAGTGCAAGACAAAAGTTCACTTCTTCAAATTTTCATTTTTCCCTCCATTTTATTTCCCTCCATTTCCAATTCACACTTCTTCTACTTTAAAGCCCAATGGCTTAAAGTCCAACAATCCCCCACATGAATGGGAATGGTTGTATCAAGAAAGATCATAGATGAAAGCTGTGTGATTTGCAAGTAAGGATTAATTGCATCTGGATAAGTAGGTTTCCCTTTGAACTTTCCGTAGTGAACATATGTCGGATATACTCGGTCAATCGGTAGATTTGATATCTTTGAACCGTCGAAATTTAGTGTATACCTAGACAACCATATGTCACACAATCAACCCTTAACCGTCTTTTAGTTCTCATTGTTGTGTTCGTTTCAGCCATGAACACCGCCTGGTCTCATAAGTGCGTAGAGAATTGGCCTTACAGAATTCTCATTGAAGCGGCTTCCACTTCACACTTACATAGGTGATTTCTAAACGTGTAATCCTTTAGATTGACACTATTTGATAACTACCACATCAAACTTAGGTAATCATTAAAGAACGTGTAAAGTTCTATCCTTGTTACTGAACATTGTCTTCATCACGAGAAGGGACCAAAGATTTTACTTTGACAATGTTGAACCGGTCAATCACAACTTTGTTTGAGCTCCTTGAACCTAGATCTTGGAACATCCAAAATTCTAGGTAGAGTTACCGCCATGTTGACTTGTCATCGGCCACAGTCCCATTCCCTTAGATGATTTCTCAACTCCCTCTCTAGTTAAGCCTTTTGTAAGCGGATCCGCCATATTATCCTTTCATCTTACATAATCAATAGTGATAATTCCACTAGAAAGTAGTTGTCTAACGGTGTTATGTCTTCGTCGTATATGACGAGACTTTTCGTTATACATAACGCTCCCTGCCCGTCCTATTGCAGCCTCACTATCGCAATGTATGCAAATAGGAGCCAAAGGTTTTGGCCAGAACGGAATGTCTTCTAAGAAATTTCGAAGCCATTCAGCTTCTTCACCGGCTTTATCCAAAGCTATAAACTCTGATTCCATTGTAGAGCGAGCAATGCACGTTTGTTTGGAAGACTTCCAAGATACTGCTCCTCCACCAACAGTAAAAACATATCCACTTGTGGACTTTGTTTCTGTTGAGCCGGTTATCCAATTTGCATCACTATATCCTTTGATAACCGCAGGATATTTATTGTAGTGCAAAGCGTAGTCTTGGGTATATTCCAAATATCCCAGAACTCGTTTCATTGCCACCCAGTGATGTTTGTTTGGATTACTTGTGAATCGACTAAGTTTACTTATCGCACAAGCTATATCAGGTCGTGTACAGTTCATGATGTACATTAAGCTTCCCAACACACGAGCATACTCCAATTGAGACGTGCTTTCACCTTTATTCTTTATAAGATGATGGTTTAAGTCAATTGGAGTTCTTGCACTTCTAAATTCCAAATATTTGAATTTTTCAAGTACCATTTCACGTAATGTGATTGAGACAAAGCTAGACCCTGAGGAGTCCTCTGGATTTTAATTCCTAGAATTACATCGGCAACTCCTAAGTCTTTCATATCAAACTTACTAGCAAGCATACGCTTAGTAGCTTGAATGTCGGCAATGTCTTTGCTCATTATTAGCATATCATCAACATATAAGCAAACAATGACTATATGATTTGGAACGTTCTTAATGTAAACACATTTATCACATTCATTAATCTTAAAGCCATTTGACAACATGGTTTGGTCAAATTTCGCATGCCATTGCTTGGGTGCTTGTTTTAGTCCATAAAGGGACTTAACAAGTCGACACACCTTCTTTTCTTTTCCCGGAACCACAAACCCTTCAGGTTGGTTCATGTAAATTTCTTCCTCCTAGATCACCATTTAAGAAGGCTGTTTTTACATCCATTTGATGGATTTGAAGACCATACAAGGCGGCTAACGCTATTAGCATCCGAATGGATGTAATTCTTGTTACCGGCGAGTATGTGTCAAAATAGTCAAGACCTTCTCGCTGTCTAAATCCTTTGACAACAAGTCTTGCCTTGTATTTGTCAATAGTACCATCGTCTTTCATTTTCTTCTTGAAAATCCATTTAGAACCCAATATTTTATTACCTGGAGGAAGGTCAACCAATTCCCATGTATGGTTGCTCAATATGGATTCTATTTCACTATTGACAGCTTCTTTCCAATATTGTGCTCCTGAGGAAGACATTGCTTCCTTGAAGTACGAGGTTCACTTTCTAACAGAAAAGTCAGAAAATCTGGACCGAATGAAGTAGATGTCCGTTGACATTTACTTCTTCTCGGATTTTCCTCATTAGGCATACCATCTGTTATTTCCTCCTGAGGTCGTTTTGACTTTTGGTATGTCACTTCACTTTCCTTTTTATACGGATAAATAGTTTCAAAGAATTCAGCATTATCTGATTCTATTATCGTATTAATGTGAATCTCCGGATTTTCTGACTTATGAACTAGAAAACGATATGCCTTGCTATTGGTTACATATCCAATAAATACACAATCAATCGTTTTTGGACCTATCTTAACCCTTTTAGGTTTAGGAACTTGTACCTTAGCTAAACAACCCCACACTTTGAAGTATTTCAAGCTAGGCTTCCTTCCTTTCCACTTCTCATAAGGAATGGATTGTGTTTTACTATGAGGTACACGGTTGATTATTCGGTTAACTGTAAGTATAGCTTCCCCCCACAAGTTTTGTGGTAAGCCAGAACTTATCAGCAACGCATTCATCATCTCCTTCAATGTTCGATTCTTTCTCTCCCAATTCCGTTAGATTGTGGAGAGTAAGGGGCAGTTGTTTGGTGAATAATGCCATTTTCCAAACATATTTCTTCAAAAGGAGATTCATATTCGCCACCCCTATCACTTCTTATCATTTTGATCTTTTTGTTTAGTTGTGTTTCAACTTCACTCTTGTATTGCTTGAAAGCATCAATTGCCTCATCTTTACTATTAAGTAAATAAACATAGCAATATCTCGTGCTATCGTCAATAAAAGTAATAAAATACTTTTTTCCACCGCGAGATGGTGTTGACTTCATGTCACAAATATCTGTGTGAATTAAGTTTAAAGGACTTGAATTCCTTTCAGCGGACTTATAAGGATGCTTAGCATACTTTGATTCCACACATATTTGACATCTGGAAAATGCAATCAAATTTTGGCAATACTTCTAAATTTATCATCTTTCGCAATGTTTTGAAGTTGACGTGTCCTAAACGCGAAGCCATAAAGTGTTTGACTCAAGTAAGTAAGAAGAAGCATTCACTTTATTGATAGGAACTGCTATTACATTTAGCTTAAAAAGGCCCTCATTCAGGTAACCTTTTCCTACATACATATCATTCTTACTTAGTACAACACTATTGGAAACAAAAATACATTTGAATCCATTCTTGACAAGAAGTGAAGTCGACACAAGATTCTTGCGAATTTCTAGAACATGGAGAACTTGGTTTAGAGTTACTATTTTTCCCGACGTCATCTTCAACGCAATCTTGCCAACTCCTTCAATTTTGGCTGTAGATGAATTTCCCATAAAAATTGTCTCGTCGGGTCCTGCGGGGGCATAAGAAGAAAATAACTCCTTGTTAGCACAAACATGGCGGGTGGCTCCAGAATCTATCTACCATTCTTTAGGATTTCCTACCAAGTTGCATTCAGACAACATGGCACACAAGTCCTCCATTTCTTCAGCTTTTTCAACCATGTTAGCTTGATTCTTCTTCTTCTTATCATTCTTTGGTGCACGACAATCCACGGCCTTATGCCCAGATTTTCCACAGTTGTGGAAATTACCCTTGAACTTCTTCTTGCTTGGGTAGTTCTTTGGTCCAGAAGCCTTCTTTCTCTTCTTGGTTTGTGCCGCCTCCTCAACAATGTTAGCCCCCATTATTGTCGAGTTCCCACGTGACTTCTTTTCAGCATTTTTGTTGTCTTCTTCTATCCTCAAACGCACAATCAAGTCTTCAAGTGTCATCTCCTTCCGCTTGTGTTTTAGATAGTTCTTAAAATCTTTCCACAACGGAGGTAATTTCTCAATGAAAGCGGCGACTTGAAAGGCCTCATTTATGACCATACCTTCAGCAATAGATTCAAAATTAATAATAAGATAAATCTTATTAATAAACTTATTGATTCGGGTCATACCTTCAGCAAGGAGGTCATGCACAATGACTTGTAATTCTTGGACTTGAGTTATGACCGACCTAGTGTCAATCATCTTGAAATTCAAAAATCTAGCAGCCACAAACTTCTTAAGTCCGGCATCCTCAGTCTTGTACTTCTTCTCAAGCGCATTCCATAATGCTTTTGAAGTTTCCATGACGCTATAGACATTGTACAAGCCATCTTCCAAACAACTCAAAATGTAGATTTTGCACAAGAAATTAGAATGTTTCCATGCTTCAGTTACAACAAGTCGTTCATCATCCGGAGTACTTTCTGCCAAGACCGGAGGATCCTCCTTGATGAAACTTTGCAAACTCAACGTAGTAAGATAGAAGAGCATCTTCATTTGCCAACGTTTGAAGTCAATACCGGAAAACTTTTCGGGTTTTTCTGCTGGTGCCATAGCATGAGCAGGAGTAGAACGGCTTGACGAGGCAGCAGCACTCGTAACAGTAGCTCCCGTTCCTACAACATTTCCATTAGTTTGGTTTTCGTTCGTCATCTTTTCTATAGAGTTGGAAACACAACAGAACTTTGTTAAATCAGTGAAGTTTTGATATCTTCAAACTGAATACCAAACCAAACATACAACACGTAACAATGGTAAAATTTTTATATACTTCAAACCCGTACGTTTATTATTCCGGTAAAGTTTTTATATACTTTAAACCGGACAGAACAATTATTGGAGTAGAAAGCACGAAGGCTTTAGTCTCCAAAACAGTATACAAAATATGAATAACAGTTTAATATATGTTTCAACACAGAAACGTTAGCATAAAATTCCTTAAGCTTGTGAGCGTTACTGTGTTAAAACACAAAATCAGAAAAAAAAACTGTTAGAAGAATTAAAGAAATCTGGAAAATAGTAGAGAATCAGAAATATTCCGAGTCCACAAGTTTCTTGTGTGTGCTTAAGGAATTTTAACCCCCTCACAAGTTGCCAAGGTAATGGATTAAATCCTCCCAGGATAAAACAGAATAAACCTTCCTGCAACAGTGGCAATACAAACTGCAGAATCCCAACGAACTCAAAGAACGGAGCAAAATCACACTCACTAATTGGAGAGAGAGAGAGACTGCGAATTAGGATGCAGTATATTCAAAAAGAAAGAAGTTCTGGAGTGTTTTTCGTGTGTAGAAAATGGAGCCTTGCCTCAGAATTTATAGGCAATTATCAGAAGAGGTGTCTGGAAAAGGTGCCTTTTTAGAAGAATACGCTGCCTGCCGCGGTTACGGCAGAACCGCGGTCAGAGAGGCTCTCTGAATCTGCCTGCCGCGGTTCTACCGCGGTTACGGCAGAACCGCGGCCAGAGAGTCCCTCTAAATCTTCAGCAGGGTTCTGGCGTATTTTCAGCTGTGATTTGGCATTTAATTAATTATTAAATAATTAAATAAATTTTGTCCAAAAATAATCTTATCGATCGATTGCCGAAGCCGAGCGAGCGACGACGACGGCGCAAGGGTTCATTCTCTTCAACTCCTTTTAAGAGCTTTAAGAAGTGATTCTATATATAAGCACACAAATGTGATTGTCCCTCACCAATGAGGGACAAAGTGCAAGACAAAAGTTCACTTCTTCAAATTTTTATGTTTCCCTCCATTTTATTTTCCTCCATTTCCAATTCACACTTCTTCTACTTTAAAGCCGAATGGCTTAAAGTCCAACACAAGCATCATTTTCTTGGAGAAATGCCACCTTTCTTTGACAAACTTGACGATTGCTGGCTCTAACAAAGAAGGATGGTGCAATGTGTACCACGGCATAACTGCTTGCAGCTCCTTAAATTTCATTTCCTGCTCTTCATTTCATTCCCTTGATCTATCAACAATTGGAAGCCACACTATTTCGTATTGAAGTTCTGGCCTTGCCCTTGATTCAGTGTATATATGAGACAGTACTAACAGCTCTTCAGGGCTGGCGTCAAGATCAGACAGCAGAAGCAGAACAGTCTTTCTTCTAAGCACCTCAATACTAGCCTGAAGTCAAGGAAAACATAATCTTTAACACACGAAAAACATTATATTTCTTTCAGGTTAAAAGAAGTAAAATTTGAACGTACCCTCGTGTGAGTGGTTCCTACTTCAAGTGGGAGTAAATCGTCCTTGATATAAATCATTCCCCTGTTTATCTTCATGTTGTCGAATTGGGTTGTCTCAAAGAGGTGCACCAGCATCTGATAGTACTCGACGTGCATCTTCTCCTCTGCATGCATGGTATTGATATAATTAAGCCCTTATAGAAAATTCCAAGAACTAGCTCAAATTCTAGTTTAAATCATGATTTTGTTACTTTATGATGATTTCTTGATTCCTTGTGAAGGATTTTGAAGTTTCAATTTCACTAAGATACTTTATTATGTATCTTAATCTGTCACTTCTCTTCCATTTTCTTGTATATTTATGATTCGATGATTAAATCTACTCACGAATATGATGATAGCAACGATCTAATTCAGCTCTGCGGTGATCGCTTATGTTTCTCAGCTTGTGAATGGACCTTGACATTTCCCATGTGTCTGATGCGGTAGCTGCTATCATCCTGCATATTCCATTTGTTTGCATGTATTAATGTTACTTCCATTTGAACCAAATTAAATTCGTACACAAAAAAAGAAATATTGTGGCTTAACGGAGGGACTTACTCGTAGTTCATTCCAGGAAGGCTAGTTAGTTGAGAAGCACAGGCAACAATACTTTTAATGGTCCAATAAACAGCAGTAGGAATGTGGGAAATAGCAATAGACAGAGGTGGTTGATCTTCAGAGATGTACTGAGAAGGAAGCCTCTTGATCTCAATTATACATTTTGTTACTTCCAAAATGGCCTCGATAAGTTCGTTGATGGCATCAAATCGCGACTTGAGGGAAGCATGGTGTTCCATAATATCTGGTAGCTGTTTCAAGAGAGCCACAGATTTTGCCAAAGGATGAGTAGCAAACATCTGAGCCACCAGCCAGAATTCACCATAGGTAATGGCTAATGCTGCTAAAGATAGCACGAGTTTTGCGTCCCATTGGTAGCCAGAGAGCATAGCTAAAATTGCCATTGTTGTTGAATGAGTATCCCCTCCACCTGAGCACTTGCATGTCAACTGCAATTACATTTTGTAAAGATAAACGTGTTATAGCCAATCTAATAAAAAGAAAAGTGTGTGGACACACGGAATATTAGTCAACCTCGCAAGAGACTTTGTGTATGATATCAAAGGCAAGTGATGCCTTTTCTTCTAACTTCAATGCTTCAATGTTGGCTTCATGAGGCTGAGTAGTGCCCTGAAAACATATAGCATTGCAATCAAAAGTTAAGAAAACAAAACGTCGGTGTTTTGACAAGAAATGTGTTTAGAAAATTAGATTATATATCATGTAATCAAGCTAAGAAAAACTAAATGTTACATGTAACCCGCCATCAATGCGAGCAGGGTAAGCATGTTGAAAAATCTCCTCGACGACATGGAGGATGATGTCCACATCAACTTCGCGACCATCAGGATTGGGAGCATGCATGCATGCAAGGTGTATATAGTGAGGAGAAAGATGGGAATAAATTAAGGGTAAGGCAAAATGTAAATGAATCGAGTACCTTGCTTGTAAGACTGTAAGAGGCTTGCTTGTAAGCCAATTATTAAATATATCCGGACGAAGGCATGTGCCAACTTTCTGGCAAACGAAAGGCACAAATACAAAAGATTTACTAATATGGGAAGATGAGACCAAGGAATCAGGATTTAGAGTTTCTTCTCCTAGCAGATTTAAAAGATTTTAAGTTTTTGTACTTTTTTTCAATTTACCAAAGTGAGTAGTTGTTTTAGGAGGAACATGGTCAAATGTATCCTTACTATTGAAATCGCGACAACTTTAACATCTGTTTAATTTTGATCTCATATTATTGCATGCGTCACTCGGAAAAGTCCTTTTTATATATACACTTGACCCCTAGTTGAGCTCCAACTGTTCAACATGATGGTAATTTTAAATCATAGTCAAAAGTTAAAAGATCAATTTGAATCTATTTTCTTGAAGAATTTGAGCAAATGACTCTACTAGTTTCAAGCTAAATGTGATGACCCGCCATGTCATTATGCCACATAGGCACCATTTAGCATATACTAATGCCATGTGGAAGCTTATATAGGAAGAAGGCTAGCACGCGAGAAGATTCTAGAGAAATATGGACATTTTCTTTGGAAGATCCTATATCCCTATGGATTTTCTAGGAAAGTCCTTGGAATCTTCTAGGCTTGTAGAGAATTTTAGAGAAAGTCCTTTTCTTGTAAATATTAAGAACTTGTGTAACAATTAATATTTACACACTAGCCCCTAGAAGAGGGAAGAAGATAGAAAGGTAACTAGCACGCCTAGCAGCACCTCGAAGCAGTATATATCACACTTAATCTGTGAACTTAATGGCCTGGTAATATTCTGGTGCGATGTATCCTAAAGTTCCTACCACGTGTGAAGTTGAAACATGCGTAAGGAATTCTGGGACTGCTTTGCAAGGCCAAATTCTGCAATTCTGTGTCTTATTTGACCTACAATCTTAATTTCTTATTTAATCTGGCGCATTTTAATATTCAAAGCCTTGCTTTCTCAGTGAGTTCTACAATATCCTTTGGGGGTTCTACGATCTTCTTTATAGCAATAATCTTTATGTTACTTCCTATTAACTCAACTTTATACACTTCTCCACATCCACCTTTTCTAATTTTTTCCAGTGATGCCAATCCGCCTACATTCTCCAAAAATGCTAAGTCCTCGGCTTTCTTAATCAATGGACTGAAAATTGTTACACGTAAATCATCCTTACTGTAAGGCCCCGTTAAAATTTTCTAATAATTTAAGATCTTTAAAGTGCGCCAACGATATTTGCGAATAACGTATTCGAGTATTGAAGGAGACCTAGGGGATAGAACCATATTATTTTAACTTGAAAATACATATGGAGAGTGTTTTGGAACATATTAAGGAGGTTTGCAAGTGAGAAGAAGTTGTTTGGAACGATATGGAAATGTTAAGAGGAATAGATTTCTAAATTTGCACAACACTTGGCTTTGAATGGGTATAACTCTCATAATACAAACATATTTTCAATGAATTTTGCCCCTGAAATGTATTCCTTTGAGTCTAGTTTCTAAAGCATCAAGTCTTTCGTCATTTGGACATTCCTACTAAAAGTTATGATCAAATTACTAAAGTGAGACCACCCTGTTATTAGTTTGGCGGATAGTGAAGAGGCTCGCTTCGCCAGACCGGGCGCGGATCCTGTCTTCCCTTGTATGTCCCTTGTATGTTGTGGGCATCGAAGTGAGGCGCACTTCGCGAGACTGTGTGCGCCCAAACTTCAGGTCCTTTTAAGTCATTCCATGGGCTCATTTCCCCCATTTCATTTGGACGAATTTTGGAGCTCTTCACCACTCTCTCTTGACCTCCAACTCCTCCCATCTTCAAGGTAAGCAATCCCAATTATCTTGGTGTGAAATTCCATTATTTCTACACTAGTATTGATGAGATCTACATATAAAATACTTAGATCTTCAAGAAATTTCTTCAAGAACTCAAAGGAGGGTTTTGCCAGATTTCTTCCAAAAGGTAATCCTACACCCTTAGACTTACATGTATGGATATATTATAAGAACATGAGTATGAATTAAGTATTGAAACTTATATTATGGTGATTGGAAGCCATAAGTTTCCAATTTAAATACATAACCATTGTAGAGATTGAAAGGTGATTATTTGATGGAATTTTGTTGGTTGGGTGTAGATGGATAGTCATGTATGTGATGTTGAAAGTTATGAATTGTTTAAGAATGATGGCGGGATAAATAATTGGTAAATGGTAGTAATTGGAGGAACTAATTCTATGGTTAAGAGATGTAGAGATTCATGCCTACTAGATGCTTGATAAAGTGCCTAAATGGCCTAAATTATGAAATTTGTTACTAATACTGGTCCCATTGGATGTTATTATTGTAGATTGAAGTTTCTTAGTGTAGTGAATCATTGTAGTATCATTAAGGGACGAATTTGAAGTATGTTGGCTAAACTACTCTTTTGAAAATATATTCAAGGATGTCCCTTAAGTTTCAAGTATTGTTGCCTCAAGTTCCTAATTCCTATGTTCCAGGTTATCCCTTATAAACTTGACTATTTCGAATGAGCGTTATGTCGAAATATATATGTTCAAAGTGTTTATTGCGTATTAAATTGTTATGGCTTTGAGTCGTGTTTCAAATGAAAGCTAGTATGCCAAATTGTGTGAGAAAAACTCGATATGCCTAAGACTCTTAATTGCTCATATGTGTACCTAAAGTCTTGATTGGAAATGTCTTGTTGTTGATAATATATATAGACGCTTGAAAATAAAATAAGTGAATTGGGGATATAGAGTGTGGCCAACATGCCAGAATGAAAGTTATACTTGTGGCTAACGGTGCCAATGAAATAAGATGATGTGAGAAAGATTATGAAATGAACTTTAATTCAACCGTTCCAAAATTATTTCAAAAATACAATTGCCTAAAAGCTTATGTACTCAAGTCATGCCCATATGTGGTTATTTTAACTAATGCTATGCTTTGTGAGTATTTTCAATGTGTTTTGCGTTCTTACATACTTGTGAGTGAAAATGGTGTATTGCCCTTTTGGGGAAAGGTATTTCAAGAATAAATAGTGTGTTACTTGTTTATGATTTTAACTTGCGCACCGATTGCCAATTATTTTACTCCATTCTTGGAAAGAAATCTATTGTGCTTAAATTCTTTATTTCTAATGAATTTAAAGTGGTGATTTCGGGAATATTATATATGTTGATATTTATGATGATGATACATGAAGGAAGAAATGAAAGTGTGGAATATCAAATACGGCCACTGTGACTTGAATAAAGAATCTTGTGAATGGCCAAAAGAGCAAAAGGAATATTGTTGTTGTTATTGGTTAAAAATACTAGAGGAGATTCATACAATGTGAAAGATTATGAGGTAAATACATTTGTACCTATGTTACCTTTGTGTGCAAAATCAAAAATAATATTTTTGGGAAGTATCATTAGTAAACCGAGGAAGGGTTGTAATAACCCACGCCTCAAAACTACACGTGTCGGTGTAGGAGTGGATTGTGATTATTTCCCTTATTTGGGATGAGATTGATGGGTTGATATTATTTACCTTAATTGGGATGAAACTGGTAATAATTGTGGATTGGAAAAGTCAACCACGACATATGTGGGAAGGCAGCCTAGCTGATCGAGTGGAGATCGGACGCCATGTTGCACACATGGTGGTACTATTCTTGGTAACACTTTTCTTTCGTACCACATGTCAAACCACATTGTTAGTGGGGAGGTGGCCTAGCCGATCGGGCGTGATCGGACTCCAAGTTAAAAATACGGTGGTATATCGGTGCCAATGATCTCCCAACCAATAATATATATTAATTTCGTATTTTGAAAATTGTTATGTTTCAACCGGACATTTGGATATTGTTGATTATGACTTGTTGTTTCTATGGTTTTCCCTTTCTTATATGGACATTCTATTTTGAAAGAGGTAAGTTAGCTTTACATACTAGTACTATTTCATATGTACTAACGTCCCTTTTGTTGGAGGTGCTGCATCTTCAATGGATGTAGGTGGTTCATCAACGGGCAACTTTGGTCTTCGTTAGCAGTTACTCCCTATTCAACACGTTTTGGTGAGCCCTACTCTATTGCGGGCTTGATATCATTTGATGTTGTACTTTATGTGTCACGACCCAAAAATCAACCGTCGTAATGGCACCTATCGTGGAACTAGGCCAGCCTCAACTCAACAACCCAACATCAACCACAAAAAAAAAGTTTGAAAACATTAAGGGAAGCATTTGACATTAAAGAAAACTGTGTGAAACATAAGAAGATCCCAAAGTGATACAATCTAGCCCGAAACCAGGGTGTCACTGAGTATATGAGCGTCTAGATTAGAAAATACAGTCCACTAAAGATATAAACTGAAAGTACGACAATGATAAAGAGGGAGAGTCAAGGCCCGCGAACGCCATGCAGCTACCTCGATAATCTCCAAACTCTAGAACCTCGATCAGCAACCGCCGCTACGACCAGTATCGCCTGGATCTGCACACGAGGTGCAGGGGGTAACGTGAGTACACCAACTAAGTTAGTAACAAGTCTAAAATTTTGACTGAAAGGTAGTGACGAACTCAACCTCAACAGGTATAACAGAAGTAAATGTGCAGAAACGTCGGCATGCTTTCAAGTCAAATATATAGCTCAAGCAGTTAAGTAGGTATAGATCTGAACAATGTACGATATACAACTCAGCTATCTCTACATGCTAATGCACAGACTGTATGCAATGCATCATGTGCCTCCACTCTCAAGTGCTCAACCACTCGAAACAGTATATGTCCATCCGACCTAGGGAAATTCATCCCGGAACATACACATTACTGACCGCAAGTCACCTAATACAGAGGAAAAAGGGCAATCCAGCCCTGCGGAGAAATCCATCTTCAGGTATCAAGTACTTCGGACAAATCCATCTTCAAGGAAATCCATCCCCCAATAATATCATCAGCGCTCACTAAGGGTGTGTTACAGACTCCGGAGGGGCTCCTGCAGCCCAAGCGCTATCATAATCATCAATATAACCACTGCGGCGTGCAGCTCGATCCCATAACTGTCACTCATAACCAGGCTCTTGGCCTCACTCAGTCATCAACCTCTCCAGTCTTATCACGGGCTCACAATGTCATGAAAACCACCCGGAACAATGATATGATGAATCAATAAATAACTGAGACTGAGATATGATATAAAAATGCATGATCATGACTAAGTATGGAATATTAAATGAAAACTAGTAAGATGACAGCAAGAAATGACCGCTAGGGGTCCAAACAATACCGGCACAAAGTCTAAACATGACATCTAGCATGATTTACAGCTCAACTACTTTATCACATGATGAAAATAGGTATACCACCAGGATAGAGTCACTAAACGGTGCCATGGAGTCATCCAGGTCACAGTCCTCACGGTTCACGCCCGCACGCCTGACACTTGGCATGTGCATCACCTCAATACAAATCACATAACACATAGTTCGGGCTTTCGAACCCTCAGAACCAAGTTTGGAAGCGTTACTTACATCAAAACATGCAAAATCCTACTACACAATGCTTTTGCCTCTCAAATCGGCCTCCAAACATCTCGAATCTAGCCACAAGCAATACAATACGATCAATATAGGCTAAAGGAACCAATTCCACAAGAAAAATACCAAATTATAGCCAAAATCCGAAATCGACTCAAATCGGCCCCCGGCCCTCGTCTTGAAATCCGACAAAAGTCACAAAACCCGAAAGCCCATTCACTCACGAGTCTAACCATACCAAATTTATCAAAATCTGACCACATTTGGTCACCCAAATCCCCAAAATCCACTCTCCAATTCACAAGCCCTAATCCCCAAATTTCCAACTCAAATCCCTAATTAAGTGATGAATAAAGCTATGGATTAACGAAATTTAGACCATTACGGGTTAGAATTACTTACCCCAATGTTTTCCCTTGAAATCCTTCAAAAACTCGCCTCTCTCCCGAGTTGCTCTAGTCCAAAATTGAAAAATGGAAAATAAAACATCGAGCTGATGCTTTTCTGCCCAGCAATACCGGACCTGCGGTCCGTTGGTCACTTCTGTGGCGCTGCACCTGCAGAAAATTCCATCGCAGGTGCGTATTTCACTTAAAATCCCATCATCCGCTCCTGCGGATCCAAGACCGCATCTGCGTCTATCGCAGGCGCGGGAATCCATCGCACCTGCGGCCTTCCAATGCACCTGCACCCAGCTGCCCGCATCTGCGACCCTCGCAGGTGCGGGAAAAACTTTGCATCTGCGGATCCTGCCCAGCTCCTTCTTGTCTGCATCTGCGGCACCTCCTTCGCTTTTGCGGGCATGCACCTGCATTTCCCTCTTCGCAGGTGCGATTACACCAGCAACAACAGCACTTCAGCTGCATTTCCTCCACTCAAATCAAGCCGTCAACCACCCGAAATCACCCTGAGGCCCTCGGGACCACAAACAAACATACCAGCAGGTCCTATAACACGATACAAACTTAGTCAAACTTTCGAATCACTCAAAACAACTTCAACACACCAAATTACACTTGGATTCAAGCCTAAAGGACTTCAAATCTTCCGAATTTTACAAACGATGCCGAAACCTATCAAATCACGTCCGAATGACCTCAAATTTTGCACACAAGTCAGAAATGACTCCATGAAGCTACTCCAACTTTCGAAAATCCAATCCGATCCTGATATCAAAATTTCCACTGCAGGCCAAAATTGCCAAAATTCGAACTTTCGCCAATTCAAGCCTAATTCTACCACGGACCTCCAAATCACATTTCGGACGCGCTCCTAAATCCAAAATCACCTAACGGAGCTAATGGAACCATCAAAATTCAAATCCAAGGTCATTTACTATGTGTCTCAATTCACTCCGAAACCACTCCGAATCCGAATCAACTAACCCGATATATCATAACATAGATGTAGCACACAAAAAAAGCAGGAAATGGGGCTATGGGGCTATAACTATCGAAGCAACCGGCCGGGTCGTTACATTATGTTTTGAGGTATAGTCGGGGCCTTGTTGTCAATATTTCGATATTACTCTTCTGTTGTACTTAGAGGCTCCGTAAATAGGTTGTGGGTGGTGTTTGATGTGGGGAATTGAACTAGAAATGTTGGTATTTGGCAAACATATTTTTTATTATATCTATAAACTTGTAATATTTTGGAAATTATCAATGAAGCTACTAATGGAAATAAAGTAGGAGTTGTTAATTATATCTTTTTAGTGTTTGATTAATTAGTGAATCCCCTCTTTATTCATGGATGAGTTTGGGTAGAATGAAATCTAATATCCACCGGTCGCGCTCCCCGAGTTCGGGGCGTGACACATGCTCCCTTTGATGAAAAACATAACTATCTTGACGATAAAGGAGAAGACCACCTCAGATAAGGCCCCTACAAAAGATCCAGCCATGATTCCAAGAATCCATACGCATACCTTTGTTTTTGTCTTGTTATGTTTGTGCACTGGTACTACAATTGCACTAGGTCCTGGAGCTGGGGCATTTCCTGAATGCGACTGTGGTGCCATTGCAGATTTGTGACTTGACCTTGTTGAGTTTTCAGCAAGAATGTAACACTTAGAAACATAATATTTCCGATTCAAGTCTGCTGATAATTGCTTAATTTGACTCATGAAAAGCACCAGACGTTCAGGAAAACTATTCCCTGAAATGTTGAGGAACCGAATATTTCTGAAAGATTTCAAGGATTGAGGTATTTTAACAGTTTAGATGTTATCAACAAACGACATTTTTTCAAGGTTGGGAATGTATTTCAAGAAATTGAGGTTCCCTGATAACTCATTAGAAGAGAGGTCAATGATTCGAAGGCGGACAAGAGATGATAATTCATATGGGACTTTGCCAGAAAACTGGTTGTTTTGAAGGTTCAAGATTTTCAATTTTCAGTAGTCAACAATTTGAGTTGGGATTCTGTCAAAAAGGTGTTGATACCCAATTTTCCCTATATATTTTTAATATGCAAAACACCTTCCAAATAGCATAGATGCATACATAAGCATGTCCAAGTGTTTTATTATTTTTCCATAATTTTTAAAGGCTTAAATTGACTTATTTTCCCCTTTTTATCCATAAAATCCCCAATAATTATTTCCAAGATGATTATCTTGAGAATTCTTCTATTGGATTTTTATATTTATGCGAAAATATGGCTAAGGTAATTTTTACATATTTTACAATTATATTTAGTATTTTCTAAAGCTAAATTGCACATAATTGTAATATTAGCCACATAATTGCAATATTAGCTATTTAAGGTTTAATTATGTTTTATACGCATAAAATTGGATCCTACATTTTAAAATTGTTAATTATGTATTATAAAATGCTTTAGTACTTTAAATTTATTTTCAGAAACTATTTGCTATTTTTTATAAATTTAAAAGGCAAAACTGGCTATTTAAGTAACAGCCCCTTTTGTATTTCAATTATAGCCTAAATCAAACCCCAATTCCTAACCCAATTATACCCATCAGACCAAGCCCAAATCCAATTTTATAACCCGACCCACCTACCCACTCTAATCTCGACCGTTGATCTCCCAGATCAACGGTTCCCATTACCCTTACCATTTTTAAACCCAAACGACCCCCAGAGCCTAAATCATTTCTCACCAGTCCGCCGCCCTTGAATCCCCTCTCCTCTCCAATTCTCTCTGAAACCTAAAGCTAACCCTAGCCGCCGCCACCCTAATCCCCTTCAATCCCCACTCAATCCATGGACTCCCATGGCTGTTTGAGCCGTATACCAGTCTCCTATGTCTCCTGGTGGCCTGCTTTTGTGATTTCATGGACAGATCTCGAAGAGATCTGGTCCAGTCCTTGCTCAACTTCTATCCATGGTCTTTTCCCGGCCATCCCTGGCCTTTCGAGTCAGATCCATGGCTTTTCC
>NW_017672926.1:45552-46323 GCF_001879085.1 Nicotiana attenuata
ACACTTAGGGTTTTCAACACGATGATAACCAGGTAGAAGAAAAAACATAAGTGAACCGTTTAAACATAGTAAAATCATAAGCATATGAAAATCATAAGAGAAGTCATTTAAAAGAGGATAAGAGAACCCTAATCTTTGAAGACGAAGAGCCACTTTGAAAAATCGGAAAAAACCTTTGAGAAACACCAGGAGGTTCATGACATACATATCTAAGACAGATCTAAAAGAAAATCGAAGGTCTTTAAGGCTAGGGTTTCGGAAAACCCAGAAAAAAGAGTAAGAAAACTTCGAAAAGTTACAGATCTAGCAGGAGTGTCTTTTTGGGTTGAGGTCCCGGGGGCCTCAACCTTCACGGGTGGGAAAAGGGTAGATATGAACATGATGACCGGTGCGCTAATGCCACGCGTAGCCCCTTTCTAAGGAGTGATTACCGGGCATTGTACTGATGTGATCCATATTACAGACAAACCTAGGACCTCTCTACACTCATAAGCATGCTTAGATTATAACTCTTTTTAAAACCTTTATTTTATTAATCGCTTTTCAAACGCTTGTGTATTTCTACCTAAATCCCCTGCTATGTGATCCTTACTTATCTACTTGCTAATTGCACAAATTTACAAAAAATTGTCTGGCCGGGAACTACACTAATGGATCCTGAGGGGTGCCTAACACCTTCTGCTTAGGATAATTTCAAGCCCTTACCCTATCTCTGGTTATCAAATGTAATTGTAGATGAACCCTGTAGGTACCCTAACGCACCTTTAAAAT
>NW_017672926.1:46864-104970 GCF_001879085.1 Nicotiana attenuata
GCACCACCGTGTGCTTGTGCTGTGGGTAGTAAAGGAAGATTGGTATTTATTTAAGGCAATAAGAAGCAGAACAAGACTTCATAAGTCAAGCTGGGACCATGTGGAAACTTGATTCTCCCAGGCCCCAATAGTATTTAATTTTTTTTGCTCATGAGTTGACTAGTGAAAGTCCTCATTTGCCATTTGCATAAACCAATAATTGGGGACAAAATTGTTTTATTCCTTTTTCTGATTTTTCTTGTGTACTGCCTATTAAATGTTTAACTGCATTTTGGTTAAACTTGTTAGCAAATAAACTTATTCATGTTTGAAATCTTAAACTTTCAATATTATATAAAAGCATTTCATGTAATTTATCATTTTTGTTGTTTTATTTATCCGTCTTTATGTCACGACCCAAACTCAACCCGTCGTGATGGAGCCTATCGTGGAACTAGGATAGCCTCAACTCAACGGAAAACCAACCACAATACTAACATTTTGATCATTTGCGGAAGAGTACTTGTATCATTTAAGAAAAATAAACTGTTCATAATTTAAGCAAAATTCATAACACGACTCAACCAGCCCAAAACCAGGGTGTCACGGAGCACATGAGAGTCTAGAGAAATAACATAGTCTACTACAATGTTTACTGAATACAACTGAAACATAGCTAGAATAGAGAAGGAGGGGTCAAGATATGCGAACGCTATGCAGATACCTCGACAATCTCCAAGCCTGCAACTTCAATCAATGACTGCCACAGGGACCGAAAGTACCTGGATCTGCACACAAGGTGCATGGGGTAACGTGAGTACACCAACTCAGTAAATAAAAAGTCCAACCTATGGACTGATAGGTAGTGACGAACTCAACCTCATCAAGGATAACAGAAATAACGTGCAGAAACTTAGGCATGCTTTCAGTTAAATAAACAGCTCGAACAGTAAAACAGAGCAGATATGAACAAGGTAAAGAAGTGTAACTCTGCTACATCTACATGCCAATGCACATGCTGTATGAAATGCACCATGCTGAGTGCCTCATATGCCCACAATCTTAAATGCTCGTCCACTCAGTACTGTAAATGGCTCATACGGCCCAGGGAAGATCTATCCCGGAATATATACATCTTTNATACTGAGGAAGCCAATCCAGCCTATGGAGAAGATCCATCTCCACATAATAATAATAACAACCTCACAACCACTCGGTACTGTATATGGCTCACAAGGCCTAGGGAAGATCCATCCCGGAATATATACACATCACTGACCATCAGTCTCCAGTACTGAGGAATAGGCCAATCCAGCCTTATGGAGAAGATCCATCTCCATACCAAGGGAAGATCCATCCCTGAATATAATCAACCGCGCTTACTAGGGGTGTATAGACACCGAAGGGGCTCCTTTCATCCCGAGCGCTATAACAAGCCAACGAAGGCATAATCAATAATCTGCTGCGGCGTGCAACCCGATCCCATAACTGTCACTCATAATCAGGTTCTTGGTCTCACTCAGTCATCACTCTCCAGTCTCTTCCACGGGCTCACAATGCCATGAAAACTAGCCCGAAACAATCATATGATGTGTAAATAAATAACAGCTGAGACTGAGATGTGACATGAAATGCATGAACATGATTGAGTACAGAATATTAATAAAATCAGTGAGATGACAGCAAGAAACGACCACTCGGGTGTGATGACCCGACCCGTCGTCTCATGAGTTACCGCTCTGTTTCCCCCATTTTATGCTTCTTCATGTTTCGTTATCGTATTTGGTGTGTTAGAGTTGATTTGGATTGGTTTTGATAAGAAATGAGACACTTAGTCTCTTTAAGGAAGGCTTAAGTTGGAAAAAGTCAACCGGACGTTGACTTATGAGTTAGAGGACTCGGAGGTGATTTCCGGTGATTCGGTTAGCTTCGGGAGGTGATTTGTGACTTAGGAGTGTGATCGGAATTGATTTTGGAGGTCCGGTGTAGAATTAGGCTTGAATTGGCGAAGTTAGTATTTTGGCGAATTCCGGTTGATAGGTGAGATTTTGATCCGAGGGTCGGAATGGAATTACGAGAGTTGCTGTAGATTCGTTATGTTTTTTTGGACTTGTCTGCAAAATTTCATGTCTTCGGACGTGGTTTGGTTGGGTTTTTGATCAAAAATGGAATTTGGAAGTTCTTGAAATTGTTAGGCTTGAATCCGATGCAAATTTGGTGTTTTAATGTTGTTTTGAGCATTCCGAAGGTTGGAACAAGTTTGAATAATGTTATGGGATATGTTGGCGTGTTTGGTTGAGGTCCCGAGGGCCTCGGGTGTGTTTCGAGGTGGTTTCGGATCATTTCGGGCTGTTTTGCAATGGCTGAAGTTGGTATCTGGTATTGTTCTTCGTGTTAGAGGGTCCCCTCGCGTTCGCGAAGAAGGATTTGGCTTCTGGGGTTTTGTTCTTCGCGTTCGCGAAGAAGAGGCAATTCTGTTGCGCAGGTCTTACTTTGGAGGCTCGTCTCTCTCAATCTACAATGAATTTGGAGATGATTCAAAAACGAAAGTTGTAGCTCTTTAAATCTAGTTTCCAGAAACATATTATAATAGTCATTTGGAGTTGTGTGTAAAAAGTTATGACCATTTCACTAGAGGCTGTCCGAGCAGAGTTTGGAAAATGAATTTTTGGAACTTTGTTCTTTGCGAACGCGAAGAACAAATCCCTGGGCAGCAGAATAAAGTCCAAACTTCGTCCCATTTGCCATTTTTGACGATTTGGAGCTCGGATAAGGCGATTTTTCGGGAGATTTTTGGAGAGAACAACGGGGTAAGTATTCTTAACTCAATTTTGGTTGTATAACTTGAATCTATCACTAGTTTTGGTGTTTAATCCGCGAATTTTGTTGGAAATTATAGAAAACCCTCTTGGATAGAATCATGGATTTGAGGGTCAAAATGTTATGGGAATTGGATAATTTTGTATGGTTAGACTCGTGGCGAGATAAGGAATCCGATGATGTGAATTTTGTAATTTTTCGAGAAGTGGGCCCAGGGCTCGGGTTTTGCTAGTTTCGAGATCTTTGCTATTTTTTGATTGTTTTCAATTGGGTATTGTTCCCTTAGAATATTGTGATGTATTCGCTCTGATTTTGTTTAGATTCGACGCGCGTGGAGGCCGATTTGAGGGGCAAAGGCGTCGCGAGCTAGAGATTTCATCGGTTCAAGGTGAGTAATACTTGTAAATGATATCCTGAGGGTTTGAAACCTCGGATTTGCACATCATAGTTAGAGCATCGTTGGGGATTGTGACTTGGTCCGTCCCGGTTGTGGATTTTACTGCGTAATTGACTGAAACTTGCTAGATGCTATCTTGAATTGGGCTGATTGCCATGTTTTGGGTTTCGTGCCGGTTATTTGAACCCTGTCGGGGTTATTATCACTATTTTTATGACACTTAGCATATTAAATGATTTCAGTCCTGAGCTAAACCCTGTTTTGAAATGTGCAGTCATATTGCTAAAGTTTAAAGACTTAAATTGCATTTTTCTGATGTTTTGAGTTAAAAGCTATTACTTGACATTGCCCGAATGGCTCATTTGCATGTTCTGGACTGAGGATGGATCGGGCTGCACGCCGCAGCGATGCTATGATGATATTGCGCTTGGGCTGTAGGAGCCCCTCCGGAGTCTGAACCCCCACAGTGAGCGCGAGTACCCAAATGGATCGGGCTGCGCGCCGCAGCGGTCATGTGCATTGCATTGCATTCATGCATTGTTTCCTGTTTGTACTACGTGTCATGACATTTAGCACTCTCATATCATTGGCATCCATGCTACTTCTTGCACTGTTTACCAGATTCCCTGGTGTTATTTGTTGATGGAGTGCTGTGCCCGAGGGGCTGACTTATATGCGGACTTGCACTATCTGATTACGCATTCATTTGCTTGACTGTTGGAAAAGGATATTTCCAAAAGAGGTTTTTTTAAACTGAGCCAGATATTTTCTAAAGGATTTTTTTCACGGTTTTACTGTTTTCTCCAAGGGTTGTACTGTCCTATATAGTATGATGGAGTGCTCTTACGTGATTTCTTGCCTCTCAGTTATTATTTACTCTTATTACTCACTGAGTTGGAAGTACTCACTTTACTCCCTGCACCTCGCGTGCAGTTGCAGGTATTGTTCACCCGGTAGCGGGTGATTAGCGGACTGAAGGTAATACTAATGTAGCTGAGCAAGGTGACCGCTAGCGTTCGCGGCACCGGACTTCATCTTTTGGATTCCAGATTTCATTTTATATATATATGACCCTGTAGTTGTGTTCCTACTTCTTAGATGCTCGTGACTTGTGACACCCCGGTCGGGTTATGTGGGGTTGAAAATACTGATTATTATGGCCGTTAAGTTGTATTATTCTATTCACTTATGTTTAGTAACTGTTAAAGAAATGATTTGGGTAAGTTGGCTGGCCTTGTCTTCACGAGAGGCGCCATCACGACCGGGTATGAGAATTGGGTCGTGACATCGGGTCTCAACAATGTCGGCGTAAAGCCCTAGCATGATAACTAGCAAGATTTACAGTCCATTTACTTCATCACATGAAGAAACACAGATATCAACAAGATAAAATTACTAATCGGTGCCATAGAATGAACCAGGTCACAATTCTCACGGTGCATGCCTGCACGCCTATCACTTGGCATGTGCGTCACCTCAATACCATCATATAGCACATAGTTCGGGGTTTCGAACCCTGATAACTAAGTTTGGAAGCGTTACTTACCTCAACCAAGAAAAAATCCTACTCCGCGATGCCTTTACCTTCCAAATCGAACTCCGGATGCTCCGAATCTAGCCATAAACAATTTGATAAAATCAACACGAGCTAAGGGAATCAATCCCATAAGAAAATGTTAAGCTTAGGACCAAAAGTCAAAAAGTCAACTCAAAATTCGGGTCCAGGGCCCACGTCTCGAAATCCGACCAAAGTCACAAAATCCGACAACCTATTCGATTACGAGACTAACCATACTTAGGGGTGTTCGTAAAAACCCGAAAAACCGAACTAAACCGAAAACCAAACCAGACCGACCAAAAAAACTGATACTTTTTGGTTTGGTTTGGTTTTGGTTTTGAGTTTTAAAAATCGATCAAATTTGGTTTGGTTTTGGTTTTAATCAGAAAAAACCGAACCAAACCAACTATAGGAGTAGCTATTTCAAATTTATTATTACACCTATAAATATGTATATTGTTATACAAAGTTTCAAAAAATTTATGGTAAATGTTAATAGTTTGCACTTTTAATATAGTTCTTTACCTTTACATTCTAGTTTGATTGGTAGTTTTGTTTTGTTTAGTGTAAGAATCCATTTCGTGTTAAAAATAACATATTTTTAATTGATTCCTTAAATTATTCATCACTATTTGATTCAATTATCATCAATATATCTTGGTAAATAATAGATTTCTCAAAGGGCAATTGATTTGATAGTGTTACATTGAAAATGTGGTGGCCGAAATATGTGTTTGGTAGTGTATGTCTTATATTTAAGAAAAAACCGACAAATAACCAAAAAAACCAAAAAACCGACATAAACCGAATCGAAAAAAACCGACTTAATTGGTTTGGTTTGGTTCTAATATTTGAAAAACCGACTTGCTTGGTTTGGTTGCTTTTTAGGAAAAAACCGATCCAAACCGAACCATGAACACCCCTAACCATACTAGTTTAACTCAAATCTGATTCCAAATCGACATTCAAATCTCAAAAAATCATTTTATGAAATTTCCACAATTTTTTAAAAAATTTCACCTCAAAGTACTAATCAAGTGATGAAATCAGTGATATATTCATGTATATTAACCAAATCTGAGTTAGAATCACTTACCCCGATGAATTTCTTGAAAAATCCTCGAAAAATCGCCACAAACCGAGCTCCCTAGGTCCAAAATGTGAAATAATACCCTAAACCCCGTTTATATAGTGCACTCTTTTATCTCCACTACGCTGCCGCGGAAATGCAGGCGCGGCCAAGAAAATCCAACCCCCGCGGTCGCGAAAAAGTAGCGTTTTTCGCGCTTCTGGTGGCTGCATTAACAGGCTGTAGTATTTTGGCCATAACTTTCTCTACATATGTCCAAATGATGATTTCCTTATCTTTCTGGAAACTAGACACGAAGTGCCACAACTTTTGGTTTTGAATAATCTCAAAATTCCTTGTAGATCAAAAGATATAGGCTTCTGAAGTCAGACCAGCAAATCTGCAGATCTGCCCTGGAGCGCCTCCGCGACCAAATTTACACTGTCCACGCCCCCTACTCCGCCCTCAGCTAAATTTCATCGCCCTCAGCGAAAATTAAGCACCAGAACCATGCCTGAGTTCCGATAATGTCCGGACTCGCTCAAAACTCAGCCGAAACACGCCCGAGGCCTCCGGAACCTCAACCAAATGTGCCATCAAGTCCTAAAATACCATACCATCGAGCTCTCGAATCACCTCAAACAATAACAAAAACATGAATCGAACACCAATTCAAGCTTCATGGACTTGAAACCTCAAAATTTCACAACCGATGCCGAAACCTGCCAAACCTCGTCCGAATGACCTCAAATTTTGCACACACGCCACAAATGACACTGCGAACCTACTCCAACTCTCGGAATTCCATTCCGACTCCGTTATCAAAATTTTCATTGCCGACCGGAAATCACCAAATTTCCAGTTTCGTCAATTCAAGCCTAATTCCATCACGGACTTCCAAATTACATTCCGGACGCGCTCTTAAGTCCAAAATCACCTACCGGAACTGACGGAACCATCGAAATTGTACACGTGAATAAAGAAAAAAAAGTACATAAATCGTACATGTATTTCATGTTAATTAATATAAAATCAAAGAAAATAAAACAAAGAAGGATATTTGTAATATTTGTGTTAGTTCGATGCATATTCTGTAAAATAACATAACTTTACAGTGATGTGTGGCTCCTTTGAGCAATCAATAAGAAATTGTTCTATTATATATGTCGCACTTAGTATAAACGAAGTGATGCCATGTAACTTTGGCTTGTAAGACCGTAAATTTCAACATTTGGGTTTATAGTATTTATGCAAGTTATTTTATGCTTTGGATGGTTCATTTAGAACTTTAACTCAAAAATATGCAATTTAAGAGACTGAGATCGATAGTGAAGTAAATAATGGTTACTTAGAAAATTGTAAAGGTTATCTGGGAATATAGGGATGGAATGAAACTAACACACACACTTACAAGACCATGTTGGTTGGTCCCAATTAACCTCTACGTAGATTAGATGTATGACTTGTGTACGACTAATTCAAACTTTTAAGTGGAATAAAGTGCGTACATAATTCTCCTTCCATCGTTCATAGTCTTATAGCATGTTTGGCCAAGCTTCTTTTTGGCCAAAAGTGCTTTTTTTTTTTGTCAAAAGCACTTTTGGCCAAAAATTGAGGTGTTTGGCCAAACTTTTGGAAGGAAAAAAGTGCTTTTGAGGAGAAGCAGAAAAAAGTAGCTTCTCTCCAAAAGCACTTTTTTGAGAAGCACTTTTGAGAAAAATACACTTAGAAGCAGTTTTTTAAAGCTTGGCCAAACACTAATTGCTGCTCAGAAGTGCTTTTCAAACTAATTAGCCAAACACAAACTGCTTCTCACCAAAAGTACTTTTGAGAAAAGCACTTTGAAAAAAATCACTTCTCAAAATAAGCTGATTTTTGCAGCTTGGCCAAACGGGCTATTAGTTGTTAACTTCAAGTTTACGTAAGACTAGTCCAGAATATCCCTACTTTTCTTTTGCAGTTTAACATTGTCACGACCCAAAATCCATTAAGGGTCGTGATGGCGCCGGACACCACAGTCAAGCTAGCCAACACTAAATAGTTACTCAAATTCTCTTTTATTTATTTTTGAAGTCATGAAGTTTTCTTCAATTCAACTAGTAACAGATGAACTTTAATTTATAAAATAAATAATACTTAATATTTTCTGATTTCAACACTGAATATCCGATAATCACTCCTGAACCCGGTGTCACAAGTGCATGAGCAATCACTAGGAAATAAATTGAAATACAATAACTGTCCGGAATACAAATTTGGACAGAAAAGAAAATACATTACCCTGAATGAGAGTTTGCTGGCTGTGGGTTGTCTCGAGACATGCAGCTCACCTAAGTCTCCGTATCGACCATGCCGCTGCGCCCACTCGGCTACTAGACATACATGTGCCTGTGCAACAAAAATGCAAAGCAAGTGTAGTATGAGTATAAAAATAACGCATACCCAGTAAGTATCTAGTCTAACATCAAAGAAGTATAGACGAGAGGTCGACTTCGACACTTACTACTGGTCCAATGATATCAAATACAGTAAAGAAGTGAACAAGTATGAAGCAGAGTAAATATATGAAATAAACATGTATAAAATATGTGGTACAATTCCCCTCTTTATAATTTTTACTCAAGATCTCAACTAGCAAGTTCCCTCCATAACCGAAGCATGTATATAAAGGTATAATGGATATTATCAAGAGGTTGTCATAATTCAAATCAGGGGAAAAACCCTCAGATACACTGGCTTTTAGCCAAATGTTACGCACGATTTCACGAGAATAATATATATATATATATATATATATATATATATGTATATATATATATATATATAAATGCCAAGGCATACGGCTCGATCTAACATAAAAGTAAAATGTGCACTGCCGAGGGTCGAACGACGCGAACCATAGATGCATCTATTAACCTGCCGAGGCGAACGGCCCGCTCCCATGAGAGTGTGGTACAAAAATTCTACCGAGGCGAACGACCCGATCCCATAAAAGTAGTAGAAGGAAATACCCCGCTTACAAATCATACGTGCGACGCGGTCAAATATATATTTGAGGAATCGCCTGCTCGCGGATCATACTTATGACGTGGTCAAATATAAATTTAACATTAAAATCATATCTCTTTCTTGATTCCTTTCAAAATAAGGGAAATTCAGCTTGTGGCTTTTTAAGGAAATTACCCCGCTCGCGAAACATACATGTGACGCGGTTACACATAGGTTTCCTAAGTTATTAAAGTATTCCTCAATTCTTTTTAAATTACAAATTTCAAATGAAAACTTTTAAGTTCCCAACTTTTCCTCAATTTCAACTCCTTTCAAAATATTTAATAAGCTAACTCAATCTCTCTTCTTCTCATGACAAACAATAAACATAAATTAACAACAATATCAACAAGGCATGATGTAAGCCTAAAACAACTCGGACATAGGCATAGCTAGTAGCTACGTATGGACTCTCGTCACCTCGTAGTAAAGGTAGCCACAAATAGAAGCACATAATAATTTAGTTCACCTATGGGCTTAATTCCCTCTTACAAGATTAGAAAGGAGACTTAACTCGCTCCGAAGTTCCATAACCGGCTCCCAAGCCCTTCCGACGACTCAAACCGATGCCCAACGCTCCAAAACTAGTCAATAATTATGCAAATATATTAATACATATTCAAATACTCACTATAATCCTATTTACAATAATTCCAAGTCTGCTTGAAAAGTCGATAAAATCACACTCGGGGCCACGTGCCCGGATTGCGAAAATTTTCGAAAATAAACTTTACCTATAACTCAAGAACTCAAATATATGATTTATTCTCAATTTCATGTCCAAAAACGTGGTCAAAATCCAAGAATACCAATTTCTGGGTTTTTCTTCAAAATCCCAAATTTCTACCTATTTTCATGCTTGAATCTACAATAAAACCATGTATTTAACTTATAATGAGGTGGGAATAACTTACCTTGACTTGAATGATGAAAATCCCCACTTGAAGCTCCTTAAAAATCGTCCAACCAAGAGAGAATGGAAGAAAAATGGCCAAACCCCTGTTTTAAAGAAACCTCACTGCCTCTAGTCTTCTCGTACCTGCGGTGCATAGGCCGCTTTTGCGGCGCTTGTGCCGCTTCTGCGGCATGAGCTGCTTCTGTGATGGCTTCCTTCGCACCTGCGCCTGCGCAGGTGCGGTCTCTGGCCCGCTTCTGCAGTCACTGGCCTCCCCTTTCTAGTCCGCTTGTACGACCCTTATGGCTGCTTCTGCGGCCTCGCACCTGCGGCCCAAAACTTCGCAGGTGCGGTTACACTAGAAGGCAGCTGCCCTAACCTTTCTTCCAAGTCCAAGCTCGATCCGTTCACCATCTGGATCCCACCCGAGGCCCTCGGGACCTCAACCTATACCAACACATCCTAAAACACATTACGAACTTAGCCGAGCCTTCAAATCACATCAAACAACACCGAAATAACAGAACGCAATTCAATTAAGGCTTTATGAACTTTAGAACTGCATACTTCTACATTAAATGCCGAAACCTAGCAAATCACGTCCGATTGACCTCAAATTTTGCACACAAATCATATTCGATATTACGGACCTACTCCAACTTCCGGAATCGGAATCCAACCTCGATATCAAAAAGTCCACTCCCGGTCAAACTTCTCAAAACCTTCAAATGTCTAACTTTTGACAAACGACTCCGAAATGACCTACGAACCTCCAAATCCACATCCGGACGCGCTACCAATACCAGAATCACCATACGGAGCTATTCCCAGACTCGTAATCCCAAACGAATATCGAGAACACTGAAATGCACTCCAACCCAAATTTATGAAATCCTCCCCAAATGCTAACTTCCACAATAGGCGCCGAGATGCTCCTGGGTCATCCAAAACCCAATACGGACATACTCCCAATTTTGAAATCATAATACAAACCTGTTGGATTCTTCATATCGATTCCGAGATCGTTTACTCAAAATCAACCCTTAGTCAGATTCTTCCAACTTAAGCTTCCAAAATGAGAATTCTCTTTCCGAATCAACTCCAAACTCCCTGAATCTAAATTCCGACTACGCATATATGTCGTACTACCTGAAGTGAAGCTGCTCATGGCCTCAAACCACCGAACGACATGCTAGAGCTCAAAATGACCGGTCGGGTCGTTACATTTTCTCCCACTTAAACATACGTTCATCCTCGAACGTGCTAAGAACTGCGGTGGAGTTGTCCGAAATTGCTGCTTGGCACCTCGTGCACCTTCCCGTGCTACCACAACTCAGTTGAGAATATTAGCTCGAGCATATCTGAAGATATTCTCTTCTATTTAGGCGAATATGCGTTAGAGCCCAATTTCTTCACCCGGAATTCTCTGCCAGGCCTGTTTCCATCATATGAACACCGTATCAATCACCACACGATACACTGATACATGATTGCGTACCTTTGCTGAATCCACACTACGTACTGCATAGCTCACATAACCATAATAACATCCTCTAATAACAATAGTCAAAATTTCACGAATCCGATGCTCCCAATGCGTCTTATGACGTATATAAGTCTTGTTCCAACTCCTGCAATACCTCCACGACGGAAGAGATGCGTAGAAATTCATAACTGACTGCCAAGTAAATAATTCATTGAGCCTCTTCTCCCGACAAGAACCATTGCCTCATTATGAACCAAATAACTATATTTGCTCTTAACTATACTTCATATAAATTTGACCGCACTGATCCCAGGTCCCATAATCTCGTCTCACCCAGTATAAGAGTCCCAGGTAATACGCCACCTCAGACACTACAAAAATTTTCATATGATGCCACAACGTGCCAATAAGCTACAACTCGAATGTGATACATAGGGAAAACGAACTCTGGAAAGTACTACTCCACCCACGTAACTAATTAGACAACCGAAAAAGTGTCATGAGCCTTCCTCAGAAAATAGGAAACAAAACACACAAAAATAGATATAGGGGACTGTACTCAACACCACACTGTTGCAGCATGCAACTCGATCCACACATGATACCCGTGGAGGCGTGCCACCCGATTCACACATGACAATCTATAAGGGAAATACTTACCGAGCTAAAAAGCTCATACCTATGAAATACCGAATATCAACCACTAGCACACGAAGTGCATAATACAAACCCTAGGGAGACGGATAGTGCATAAGCTAGGAAACTCAAGCACGACTAAGGTGTAATAAATGACCAGCATCTCGAGAGTCATCCTGCTCAAATAACACTATCGATATGCGGAACCTCAACACATATGCAATTAATCCAGCCGTTTCACAACCCACATGGCACAATATAGTATTACCCGAATTAGCCGACGAAAAAATAACATCCAAAGCCCAAGTACTCCTCTATAAGGAGCGCTATGCTGAAATGAATACATCCGACCTGATATAGAGCCCACAATCATATTAAGATCCATCCACGGACCTCAAGCCAATTCTGATCGTACCGCACTGGGCTAATAATTTTTCAAGGATTCACAATAACCCTTTTTACTATGGTACACAAAAACAGCCGTTATAACCGGAACAAACTTCCACAGTCCACAACCAAATGGACCGAGCTCTCTCCAGGCATAAATTCTCATATTAGTGATATTACCACAAATCTTCATACTTGGTTTAAATATTCAATCAATCAAGTGACTACATGTCACACTTATACAATCTTCCCGTGGGGTACGCCCCCACGACCTTCCGCACCAGGTAACAATCTGCACATCCATACCACCGGCCACATTAATGCAGTAAAACAAAATAAGAAACTGTAACCAGTACGCAAAGTCTCTTATACAAGACACTGATCTCAGGTGGCGCTGAAAATAATACTAGTTTTCTCTAACCATTTGAATCCTTTCTTCCCTGCTCCTCCGAGCTCGTGATATTCTTGCCACCACCAAACGACAACCTTGATCCTCAACTTCCAATTCCCATGCTACTCACTGCACCTAATCATGCCAATGCACAATAGTATAAGAATTTCATCATAACTCCTGAACCACCAATAGGGTGAACACTTCATCATATAGGAACCTTTTACTTAACTCATTTCAAGAGAACCATTGCAACACGTGACTGAATCCTCATATCCGCAGAAAACTCCAACCTCAAGTAGTGGTCTAAACCACCATAATTCTTCCGGGACCCATCTGCACATAACAAGCCATAATACCCGAAAGCCTCCAAATAAAATCAATTACGGCAACCGTCGAACCTCACACGTACCGTCACAAACCACATGAGTAACTCAACATGCTAAAGGAGATGATCATTGCCATTATCATGCCGATTCAACCATTGCTAACTGATACAACTTCTTTTAAATTACTTTGGACTTGCCTTAGGAATAATAATAGCTCCATTCAAAACATATCAAACTCAATCCGCACTCATCCTGAGTGACCCCATTTCACAAGACCACATTATCTAAAAACCCATGAACCATCTCATACCCTCCTTGTGCGTACATTTGCATCTTCACCTGGTACACTCATTCTGATAATTTCCCTATGAACCCAAAGTCACTTGCTCACATTTCTCTCATGATATACCGCAGACCAAAGATAACATAGAACACTCCAAGCTCCTTCTTCATAATCCGTTGTGAAAGCTCTATACTCTACCATATTATGGACTCAAAATTCCCAGGCACCTCACTTTAACTTTTGAATCCACTAGGACCGTTGTTGAGAGTCACCCACTTTGACTTGGTCTCAAATATAATCAAACTCCACGGCTCTCGAAGAAGCACTCGGCTGAATCACTTTCCTTGTAACTCACCTCTACACGAAGCATAACTCTTGAATCTTCCCAAAGCCTGAACATGAATTAATAAGGCAAATTATAGAACATATTCCTCGAATCCTTTGCTCAAATCGCCACTGATGTTCTCTTTTCTTAGTCGTAATAACCCATCAATATGCCGATCACCAGAAACCTCACAAGTACATAACCATACAATCCAATCGTAGGCGGTGGGACTCTCCCACTTAGCTTGAAGCTACCATTGCATAAACCTGGAACCCACCAAAATGCTTCCTTTGTCGCTGTAGTGGGTACTATTGCTATAAAATCAGTAACCCCTCCTGAGCCCGTGCTTATTTGTCAGTCTTACAAGTCCGTTCACTCCCCATCGACATCAACTAGAAGGTGCGACAGTACATTCCAATCCAAAGTCATGTTGTACCCTTCTTCATATCAAGCAACTCTTTTCCGTCGTATCCAATCTCTCCGATATATTAGCCAATATCCCAAATTAAGTCCGTAGAGCTAGTCCTATCCACCATGAATCCGAAATCTCCCCACACTTTTCTCAAGGCGTGCTGTCATCCTACCACAGAACCTATATACTACTCTATCACTCTCCCACTTTGGTCAAACTCACTTCTTTGAGCAATCGCTCGACTCCTGTTTCTCACACTTGGCCTTCTAGATGTTTAACCACCGCATAACACCGTGACCTCTAATAGCCACTTCTCTGGCACTATTTCACGCTACCCTGCCCCAAAAGCGAATTGAAGAAAACCACATCACCGGCGAACTTAACGTATTCAACAAGGACAATGACACCGCATCACAGATGAAAATTCTACCACGTTCGAAAATACCGAGTTCCGTTCTTCATCAACACAAACCTGAACATTTGTATTCTGATTGCCTTTTCCTCCGTTGTAAATAAAATATCGAATCTCTGAATCATCACTATAGCAAACCTCCTCTCAAGTCATTCACTGCCACGACACATAGGCAAGCATCTTACCATCACCTCAATATTATGCGATAACAACTCATGAGCATCATAAAAACCTGCGCATATCCTCGAACCTCTCAGAAGTGTAGCTACTGAGCTTAAATGACGGAATATCCTTCCGCAAGGCAAAGACAATGGCCCAATCAACTACGCAGGGGGAAACATCCTGCACCGCATATGTAGTACCATTAGAATTCCTCAATCGATCGATAGCAAGCGCTTCACGTCGCGAGACTGAGTAGGAAAGAAACAAAGGCATAAGCCTTAAAGGAATCAAACCGCGCGATGAGGAATCAAGAAGGGAAGTGCTCCTAACAGCCCTGTAGCCTCTCGAAGATAAGTACAAGCATCTCCGCACCGATCCGCAAGAGTCTACAAGACTTGGTCATGACTCGTGAGACCTAAGTGAACCTAGTGCACTTATACTATGTTGTCACGACCCAAAATCCATTAAGGGTAGTGATGACTCTGGACACCACTGTCAGGCTATCCAACACTAAATAGTTAATTAAATTCTTTTATTTACTTTTGAAGTCATGAAGTTTTCTTCAATCCACTAGTAACAGATAAACTTAATAAAATAAATAATAATATTTTTCGATTTCAACACTGAATATCCCATAATCACCCCAGAACCCGGTGTCACAAGTGCATGAGCAATCACTAGGAAATAAAATAAAATACAGTAACTGTCCGAAATACAAATTTGGATAGAAAAGAAAATACAATACCCTGAATGAGACTCTGCTAGTTGCGGGCCATCTCGAGAGATGCAGCTCACCTAAGTCTCTGTATCGACCATGCCGCTGCGCCCACTAGGCCACTAGACATACATGTGCCTGTGCAACAAAAATGCACAAAGTGTAGTATGAGTACAAAAATAACGCGTACCCAGTAAGTATCCAGTCTAACCTCGATGAAGTAGAGACGAGAGGTCGACTTCGACACTTACTAGTGGTCCAATGATATCAGATACAGTAAAGAAGTGAACAAGTATGAAGCAGAGTAAATATATGAAATAAACATATATAAACTACGTGGTACAATTCCTCTCTTTACAACTTTTACTCAATCTCAACTAGCAAGTTCCCTCCGTAACCGGAGCATATATATAAAGGTATAGTGGATATCATCCAGAGGTTGTTTGTAACGACCCGACTGGTCGTTTTGGGAATTTGCACTTCGCTCGGTATCTTGAGGGCTCGAGTATCTCCACATGATATATTATGACTTGTGTAAATTATCGGTATTAGTTTTCAAGTTATCAGGAATACATTTGGAAGAATGAACTTCAAGATTTAAGTTCTAAGTTGGAAGAATTGACCGAGCTTGACTTTTTAGCATTTGACCTCGGAATGGAGTTTCGATAGTTCTATTAGCTCTGTTGGGAGATTTTGGACTTATGGGCACGTCCAGATTGTAATTCGGAGGTCCGTAGTTCAATTAGTCTTGAAATGGCAAAAGTTGGATTTTTGAGAAGTTTGACTGGGAGTGGACTCTTTGATATCGGGGTCGGATTTTAATTCCGGAAGTTGAAGCAAGCTCGTAATGTCAAATGTGACTTGTGTGCAAAAGTTGAGGTTAATCGGACGTGATTTGATGGGTTTCGGCATCGGTTGTGGAAGTTTGAAGTTTCAAGTTCATTGATTTTTGGATTGAGGTGTGATTCGTCGTTTCGATGTTGTTATGTGTATTTTGAAGCCTTGAGTAAGTCCGTGTTATATTATGAGACTTGTTGGTTTGTTTGGACGTGGTCGCGAGGGGCTCAGGTGAGTTTTGGATAGGTTTGGGTTGTGTTGCGCTCGTTTTTTTAATGTTTTGACGTTGTTTCTTCAAGCATAAATGGTACTACATTAAGCAAATGAGTTCCAATTTCTGTTTTTATTGAAGCATTAGATCCGTATCGTAATTACGGAGCCATATATAAAAAAGAACCGTCAAATTTCGACATCATATGAGGAGTTTATAGTCATTTTACTAAGAATTGGGTTGCCAGATTTTTCAGATTAATTACGAAATTGCCACTGATTTCGTTTTTAAAAATATGTACTATTTTCAAATATTGAAACCAATATATCTCCTTCAATATTTGATCAAAGGGAGTTATTCAAGATCCTAACTTGACTATAATTTCACAAGGAATCCATTAGAAGCATCAAAAACAAGTTTCGATATCATTTGGCATAAGAAACGAGGCAGAACTGTGTTTAAACGAGGGTTTTGTTCATTTATTATATTTCGAGTTGGGGAGCTTGGAATTGGGAAATTTTTTAGGCGATTTTTACCATATGAATTGGGGTAAGTGTTCTCCACTCAATTTTGGTTATATTCCATCAATCTATCTTCGATTTTATTTTTTGGTTGATAAATTTTAAAGAGGAAATTGGGGGTTTTGGCCTAAAGTTTCATAAAATGAATTTTTGAGTTTTGAACATCGATTTGGAGTTGGAATTGAGTGAAACTAGTATGGTTGGACTCGAAATTGAATGGGTTGTCGGATTTTGTGATTTTTGTCGGGTTCCAAGGTGTGGGCCCGGGTGTGATTTTTTGCCGGATTTGGGATTTGATTTAGAATTTGATCTTCATCATTTGGAATTATTTCCTTGGGCTTATTTGATGTATTTGAGTTTCTTTTGGCTAGTTTTGAGCCGTTCGGAGGTCACTACGTGCGTGATGCCATTTTTGGAGCATCACTTGGCTTGCTCGGTATTGTTATTGGCTTGTTCAAGGTAAGTGTTTTGCCTAACTTTGTTGAGGAAATTTTTCCTCCTATTTGTCATTGTTTGCTACATGCGGGGGGTGATACATATATGAGCTGACGAGCATATATGTGTGTCACGACCCAAAATCCATCAAAGACCGTGATGGCACCGGACACCTAGGTCAGGCAAGCCAACATATAGTAAATAATTAAACTCTCATTTTAATATTTTAGGAACCATAATTTCCTTTATTTTAACTAGTAAAAAGGTAATCATCTTTGAATAAATAAAAATATTTACAACTTTTAATATTAAATATCCCATAATCATCCTAGAACCCGGTGTCACAAGCGCATGAGCAATCACTAGAAAATCAAATGAAGTACAATAACTATCCGGAATACAGATTTGGACAACTATGTTGGCTGCGGGCCGCCTCGAGAGATGCAGCTCGCCTAAGTCTTCGTATCCAATTAATTCACCTATGGGGACAATTCCCTCTTACAAGGTTAGAAAGGAGACTCACCTCGCTCCGAAGTTCCATAACCGGCATTCCACGCCCTTCCGAAGACTCAAATTGAAGCTCAACATTCCAAAATTAGCCAATAATTATATACACCAATTAGTACATGTTCAATTCCTCATAATAATCCAATTTATAACAATTTCTAACCCCGATCGAAAAGTTGACAAAAATGCCCTCGGGCCCACGTGCCCGGATTCTGAAATTTTTCGAAGATAAAGTTTACCCACAACCTCACGAACTCAAATATATAATTGGCTCTCAATTTCATGCCCAAAATCGTGGTCAAAATCCAAGAATACCAATTTTCTAGGTTTTCCTCAAACCCTCAAATTTCTACAAATTTTCATGCTAAAATCCATACATAATCAATATATTTAACTCAAGATAGGTGGGGTTAGCTTACCTTGTCGTTGATGATGAAAAATTCCCACTTGAAGCTCTCCAAAAATCGTCCAAACAAGAGAAAGATGAAAGAACATGGCCAAATCCCGACTTTAAAACAACTCACTGCCTCCAGCTTTTTCGCACCTGCGGTCACTTGACCGCTTCTGCGATTTCGCAGGTGCGGCCCCACTACCGCATCCGCGGTCCTTCAACAGGCCCTCTCCTTTCTCTTCTGCGCTTCTCCTTCCACATGTGTGGTCCCGCTTCTGCGATAACATGACCGCATCTGCTGTCCCATCCTTCTCCCTTCTCAACCGCATCTGCGCCCCTTTGGCCGCTTCTGCAGCTCCGCACCTGCGGCCAAGACCTCGCAGGTGTGGTTACACCAGATGATAGCAGGCTTCAACTCTTCCTCCCAACTCCAATTCAATCCTTTAACCACCCAGAATCCACCCGAGGCCACCGGGACCCCGTCCAATCACACCAACCAGTCCCATAACATAACGCGGACCTGCTCGAGGCCTAAAATCACATCAAATAACGCTAAAACCATGAATTGACCTCCAATCCAAGCTTAATGAACTTTAGAATTTCAAACTTCTACATTCGATGCTGAAACCTATCAAATCTCATCCGATTGACCTCAAATTTTGCACACAAGTCATATTTGACATTACGGACCTACTCCTACTTCCAGAATCGAAATTCGTCCCCGATATCAAAAGTCCACTTCCGGTCAAACTTCTCAAAACCTTTAAATTTCTATCTTTAGCCAAATGACTCCAAAATGACATACGGACCTCCAAATTCACTTCCGATCGCGCTCCCAATACCAAAATCACCATACAGAGCTATTCCTAGACTTAGAATCTCAAACGGACATCGATAGCATTGAAATGCACTTTAACCCAAATTTATGAAATTCTTCCAATAATTCTAACTTCCACAATAGGTGCCGAAACGTTTCCGGGTATTCCAAAACCCGATCCGGACATATGCCCAAGTTCGAAATCATCATACGAGCCTGCTGGAACCTTCAAATTCTCGATTCCAAGGTCGTTTACTCAAAAATCCAATCTTAGTCAATTCTTCCAACTTAAAGCTTCCGAAATGGGAATTTCTTTCCAAATAAATTCCAAACTTCCTGAAATTCGATTCCGACAACCCGTACAAGTCATAATACCTGAAGTGAAGCTGCTTCTGGCCTCAAACTGCCGAACTGCATACTAGAGCTCAAAACGACCGATCGGGTCGTTACAATGTATGTGCCGGGGTTAAATCATACTCGGGGGTAGATTGTGCTATAATTGTGTCTTGTAGGATTACGTAGCTTCCTTGCTTCATGATTCACTTGATTTACCGATGTTAGGAACGTAGTATAAAATGTTAGTAATCAAGAATTAGCCTAATATAACTTGATCGAATTTGGTAGAATTCTGAGAATACATTGATGTGTCAAATTCGGTCATCTTTATGCGAAATCATTATTAAGTTACTACGGTCCATACTCATGAGATACTAGACTCTTTGCTTGTGTTGTGGATCACTGTGAGAATTGTAAAATTATTTGAATAATACGCTTCTCGAGGGTTGTTGAATCATTGTTGATTTGGAAAGATGTGATTGGGATTTGTTTGAAATATCTGTTAAAACACTCTCCTTGATGTTATTTGTGCTTCCTGCCTTATTTGTCATTAATACTCATATTATTTGTAAGGAAGAGTGTAAAGCACGATGGGTGATGTCGTGCCATTGTTTATTCATTATCATGTGAGGGGGAGTATAAAGCACGAAGGGTGATGTCGTGCCATATCATTGAGAGTAAAATCACGAAGGGTGATGCCGTGCCGTATTATTGAGAGTAAAAGAATGAAGGGTGATGCCATGCCACATTATACAAAGGGTGATGCCGTGCCATATCATTTGAGAGTTAAAGAACGAAGGGTGAAGCCGTGCCATTTCATTTATATCGTTATTCTTGTATGTTATCGTGAGGTCATGGCACGATGGGTGTTTCCATGCAGGCAAGGATGATAAACATGCATTATGTTTGATATCAGTCTTCCGTGTATATGTTCTTGTCTTTACCTTGGACTGTTATTGTCATAATTATGGATCTGATGTGATTTACTGCCATTATTTTGTCATGATCTCCATCTTAATTGTTGTTGTGTTGCTCATACCTTCTACTTGCTTAACTTGAAAATACCATGCCTATTTCCTAATTTTATAATTAAACTCATGTTGTATCTATTCTGTTGCACCTTAGTGTAAGCCTTCCACCATGCTAGTAATTTATGCCCTTACTTATTAACTTGTAAAGATCTTGTGTTTCCTTCTTGTTTGCTAAATTTGTACTTAGGCCTCCACTATGCTAGTTAATTGAAGTTGATACTCTTTGTTTTCCTATTGGTTGTTATTACTCGCGTGCTTTCCGCCTAGTCTTTTATTGTTGCCCACATGTATATCCTCATCCATTGTTGTTACTTGCGTATTTCCTACTTTGTAATTCTTGTTATGGTGTTTCTGTCATCTGGTTGGTTCTGCTATACGTACATTTGGGAAGGATCAGTTGAACACACGAAGGGTATTGCCGTGCTAATTGATTTGTCACATAAATTTATTTATATATGGTGAGGGCAAGATAGAAGCACGAAGGGTGTTACCGTGCCAGTTGACTTGATTTCTTGGATATACTTCTCATACCAGGAATGATTGTAAATCGTCTACTGTGATTTCTGCTAGTAATTGTTGACTGTCTCGTAGAGTTATATACGGTACTTTTATCTATTATGTTTGAAACTGCCTATACTATTAGTCTAATTTACAGGTTATAACATTAAGCATCTTTCAACTAAAAGCCTCGTCACTACCTCGACGAGGTTAGACAAAATATCTACCAGTACATGGGGTCGGTTGTACTGATATTGCACTTCTACACGTTCCGGCAGATTTTGGAGCGAAGCTGCTGGTGACGTCGGGTGTTGATTCGGAAGATGTTCGTGCGTTTGGTTATAACTGCCACTTGTCCTTGGTAGTTTAGATTATTACTAATCTGTTTATGTAACCTTCAAATAGAACGTGTATTTATTTGTATCAGTTTTTAAATTCCAAATCTTAGAAGCTTGTGATTCGTACTACCAGGTCTTGGTAAATTCGTAAATGCTCAGTTATCTATATTCTCTTTTCTCTTATAACCTCAGTTGGGTTGCATTTTTCTATTAGTTATCTTACCTAGCGGGTTGAGTTAGGTGCCATTACGGCTTGTGGTTTTTGGGTCATGACAAGGTGGTATCATAGCACTAGGTTCATAGGTTCTTTGAGTCATGAGCAAGTGTCTAGTAGAGTCCTGCGGATCGGTATGATAACGTCCATACCTATCTTTGGGAGGCTACATGGCCTTTAGGAAAAAATTTCCCTTTCTTCTTTCCTCATCGTGCGGCCTTGTTTCACCTTGAAACCTACGACTTTGTCTTCCCGATCTCTCATATATGATGTTGTGCGCTCAATATTCGCTATGTGCCAACGATCGGTGATGCTACAGATGGATTACGATGAGCTATGGATGCTTGATTATCATTGTGATGTGTTGTCTAGCCTCAAAAGCGGATGCAGTGTTAAAATCTTCTAGTCGTTTATTTGTGGTATGAGGCGGGTGCATATGTCTGGTTGGTAAGCACAGATTTGGGAAGATTGGCAGGTGGCCAGCCTATTGTGATTAAGGTTGCTTCATGGCAATGTGTCAATTTGAGTAAAAATCAGTGGGTCATTTCCTGCATGATGGGTTTGGATCGTGTGTCTCGTATGAGGTTTCCATTCGGTGGAGTGCATATGTCATCATTCCAGAGCATTTGGGGGAGTTGTTTCACTGTTGCAATGATTGGCGAGTGTTTGGCAGAGTCTATGGGGTGTTCTATGATCGACATTTCATGAGTTTTGAAGTATTCGGCTAAATAATCGTGCAATATTGGGGCATCCTGTGAAGATATGATACTTTGGGTTGCCGATGAGGTGTTCTATGGCTTCGAGCTAAGTGGTGGAGTCTGCTAATAATGATCGGATTGTTGGATTATAGGCCGTATCAGTTTCCGAATCGAGAGATTTCTAGGTTATTTCTTTGAATTGGCATATGCCGGTGAAGCACGGGTGGGCTTGAAAACGGTAGAGAATGGTAATCGCATCCATGGTATTTCCTTGTCAAGAAAGGTCTACAAGTCAATGTTGGGCTGGTGCAAGAAATGGCTTCGGGTTCCCAGGAAGTTCCCTCAGGGCGATCATACCGGATTGAGTCACTTTCGGGTTAGCGGTCTGCGTGACTCGATTGAGTTGGAGGCAACTGGTTCTGATTGCTCAATTATGTGTTACTGAGTTCCGAAGAATTTATCATGTTTATGACCACGGTCAGAGTTGATGTTTTCAATAGGTATAGAAGCTATATTGCATGTGGTGGTGTTCTTCTAGCTTGAGATAAATGAAAGATTCTCGGTTGATGAAGTGTTCAATTTGCGTAAGGTTCAGAGATGACTATGAGATTTTTGTAAGTGCTGTGACTTAGCATGTTAAAGGCGATGCGCCGTGTGGGTTTGGAAAGTTGCGTGTGCAAGGTTGCAGATAGTTCCGGAGGGAAGGATATAAGTTCTTGATGTCACGAACGATTTTGGGTGTAAAAGGTTTAGCTGGCACATTATGTTTTGACTTATGGGTGTTTCTTCGTGAGATGATGGAGTATGAATTACGTGTCAGCTATTTGAGTAGCGGTGTTAAGATTGGGTATGAAAATTCCGGTATTCATGAGGCTCAGAGACTGAATGTTCTTGTTGGCAGACTATTCCTTGATTGCGAGTTGAGAAGAAATGTAGAGGATTGGATGATTGATGGTAGGTGTTTTGGAAAGGTTGTTATAGACTTTTGGAAGGTTTATTACATGTTTGAGGAAGATCGGAATTTTGTTTGGGGATTATTTTGAGCCTAATGAGAATGTGTATTCTGTATTGAATCGGACCTATTTGTTCTTGCGCAGTTGTTACCATATGTATATCATCGGGTGGAATGGATGTCATTCGCGCCTTGGTTTATGTTATATGTTTCTCTCTTATACTATGGCGGGTTGTGAGGGTTACATGATTCTTCGTACGCATATAGTGATTCAGTTTAGGCCTCATGGCATTATGGGCGAGATAGCCTTTGTGATGTTGATTGCTTATTGCACCATAGTTGTGCTTGTCTTTCTCAGTATTGTTTGTTCCTAATGATTTTCCCCACAATTATATTTTGTGCGCTCTCTTGTGCTTGATGTTGATGCACATGTGATTAGTGAGCCCGAGTATTATGGCTCGACGGGTACCCTATATGGATTGATATGATGGGATCGGGTTGGACGCCGCAACGGTACAGTGATGAAATTTGGCTCCTTATTTCTATTTCGTGTATATTGCTTTCACCCTATTGAAAATAGTTCATAGTAAAATGCTAAAATTTCCCTACCTGCTTAACTTGCTTAGTAGTTTTCTTATTGTTGATGCTTGTCGGTGTGGCTGCTTGTGTTGGCTAAGATGAGGTTTCTAGACCTGAGATTTGCGTTATTGTATTGGGATGAGGAAGGTTTGAAGAACAACACTATAGTTTGTTGAGGATTTGGACAATGGCCCTGGTCGGGCGAGTGAGTTTCTTGGCTTTCTGATCAGATGAGTGGTTAAGCAGGTATGCGTGTTTCTTTCATAATTGGTAGGGTATAAAGGTTTTGAATGAGGTTCTAATCAATACGAGGTTTGCTACCGGCACCAGATTTGTTTTGGATTTGGTTTGGGCAGTATGGTGGTCAACAACTCCTACTGTGATTGTCGAAGTGATGGGGTATATCATGTGATTACATCTTGTGTTATGGTAGTGACTTGATACAGCTTGTTCAGACTTATACAGTGTGTGGCTGTGGGATTCGGGTCTTGTAATGAGTTCTGGATGATAGAGATTAAGTTCTAAGGTTTAAGGACCAAGGTTGAAATAAGGATCTCCAATTATGTTGGGTGGGCGGGCTTATGTGGATCAGGTGACGTGGGATCATCCCCAGGTTTATGCTTAGTATGATTACACCATGATTTGATAACTTTGGAACGACTCTTAGCACGTTCGAGGACGAACGTGTGTTTAAGTGGTGGAGGATGTAACGACCCGACTGGTCGTTTTGGGAATCTGCACTACGCTCGGTATCTTGAGGGCTCGAGTATCTCCGCATGATATATTATGACTTGTGTAAATCATCGGTATTGGTTTTCAAGTTATCCGGAATCAATTTGGAAGAATGAACTTCAAGATTTAAATTCTAAGTTGGAAGAATTGACCGAGTTTGAATTTTTAGCATTTGACCTTGGAGTGGAGTTTTGTCGGTTCTATTAGCTTCCTTGGGTGATTTTGGACTTAGGAGCGCTCCCGGATTGTAATTTGGAGGTCCGTAGTTCAATTAGCCTTGAAATGGCGAAAGTTGGATTTTTGAGAAGTTTGATCGGGAGTGTACTCTTTGATATCGGGATCGGATTTCAATTCTAGAAGTTGGAGCAAGCTCGTAATGTCAAATGTGACTTGTGTGCAAAATTTGAGGTCAATCGGACGTGATTTGATGGGTTTCGGAATCGGTTGTGGATGTTTGAAGTTTCAAGTTCATTGATTTTTGGATTGAGGTGTGATTCGTCGTTTCGATGTTGTTATGTGTATTTTGAAGCCTCGAGTAAGTCCGTGTTATATTATGAGACTTGTTGGTTTGTTTGGACGTAGTCCCGATGTCACGACCCCAGTTCGCCCTCCGTGAACTATAGTGACGGCACCTAGTCTCTACGACTAGGTAAGCCTAACAAATGCGGAAAAGAAACAATTTCCGGAAAGAAAATAATACAAAACCGAATTAACAAAATGAAATAGTGTTTAGGATGCCGACTGGCACATAACAGTACAAAATCTCAACCCAACACTCCCAAAATCCGGAACCCCATGAATCACAAGCTAAGAGATACATAAGAAGCTCTAACTCCAGAAATGTCTAACAAATAGGAAAATACTGAAAGGCTATACTATTACAGAAAGATAGAAAGGGAATCCTCGGTCTGCAGACGCGGCAGATATACCTCGAAGTCTCTACAGAAGCGCCTCGCCTCAAGGATGATAAGACTGAGTGGAAGTACCTGGATCTGCACATGAAAAACATGCGCAGAAAGGGGCATGAGTACACCACAGCGGTACTCAGTAAGTGCCAAGCCTAAACTCGGTCTAGTAGTGACGAGGAAGATCAGGGCCCTACTGAGGTTAAATAAAATATAAGACTTAACAGTGTAGAACAAACAGTATAAATAAGTACAACAGTAAAAGTAACACAGGATAGAAAGAACAACAACAACTACTACAGAGGCAAAGTAAACACAGAAAGAAATACAGCTCAACTCAAAGATAACAACCGGGGATCTCCCAGGATACCGTCCTGTAGTCCCAAATATAGATATCTAGTGGATCTCCCAGGATACAGTTCCGTAGTCCAACTCATAATGCGAGGGGATCTCCCGAAATACCGATCCGTAGTCTCAGATGTAAATACTCAGTACAGGGGGAATCTACCGGGTGCAGTCCCGTAGTTCCAATGTAAATGTGCAGGGGGATCTCCCGGAATACCGTTCCGTAGTCCCAAAGTAAACATACAAGGAGATTTCCCGGGATACCGTCCCGTAGTCCCAAAGTAAACACACAGCAACACCAAGAAGAATACACAGTTCAATTCAAATACTATACCAAGGTAAGAAGGAATTTCTAGCCTAGTATGCTGCACATAATCCAAATAAGGCAGTTTGAGAAAGTAAAGCAATTAGGTCAACTAGACATGCTTCCTTAAGCTCACAACGGGCGTAAATTGCAAGTAGTATAAACGGGAAAAGAAACATAATTGTAATTGCTTAGTGAAAAACGGATTTTTCAACAATTTGCACAAGTACGCACTCGTCACCTCACGTACAAGGCTTTTCAATTATCAATAATACCAAATCCTAAGGGGTGTTTCCCCCACACAAGGTTAGGCAAGCCACTTACCTCGAACCGGCTCAAAATCAACCCCAAACCACGTTCTTGCCACGATTACTCGACTCGAAATGGCCCAAATCTATTCAAATCAATTGCATAATGTAAATAACACATCAAATAACTGATTCCAGTAATTAATTCTAAGCTAATACGCGAAATTAGGATATAACAAAAATGCCCTCCAGGCCCACGTCTCGGAATCAGGTAAAATTTACATTTTCAGAATCCTCATACTCTCATGAGTCTAACCATACCAAAATTATCCTAATCCAACGTCAAATCCCCAATCAAAACTCAAAATTTAGGTCTAAGAACTTTTCCCCCAATTTTCATACAAATTCCGAAATTAAATGATGAATTCATGATTAGATTAATGGGTTACAAGCAAAAAGGAGTTAGGAATCGTTACCCAATCGATATCTCTGAAAATCCCTCAAAGCCTCGCTCAAATCCGAGCTCCCAAGCTCTAGTTTTCACAAAAATGGCTAAACCCTCGATTGTTGAACTTAAACATTCTACTTAGGTATTCCTTCTTCGCGAACGCGGAAGGACCCTCGCGTTCGCGAAGTATAACTTCGCTTGGGTCCAGCTTTCCCTCATCGTGAATGCGATGTCCTGGTCGCGAACGTGATGCACCATTTCCTCCTCCTACATGATCGCGGAAGCTACCCTTGCGAACGCGTAGGTATAAGGCCTCCCAGCTTCGCGAACGCGGGAAAACCTTCGCGAACGTGAAGCATTAAACCTCCCCCAGCCCCAGCTCCTCTTCGGGAAGGCGATACCCCACTCGCGAACGCGAAGAAGGAAACCAGAACTGGGATGCTGCAATTTTTCTAAGTTCCCAAATGACCCGTCGAGCATCCAAAACACACCCGAGGCCCCCGGGACCTCAACCAAACATGCCAACCAATCCTAAAACATCATTCAAACTGGTTCCAATCTTCAGAACGCTCAAAACAACATCAAAACACCAATTTTTCATAGGATTCAAGCCTAAGAACTCCAAAAACTCTCAAATTATGCTTTCGATCAAAAAGTCTATCAAACCTCGTCCGAATGACCTGAAATTTTGTACACACATAACATTCAACACTACGGAGCTACTCAAACTTTCGGAATTCCATTCCGACCCCGATATCAAAATCTCACTATCGAACCGGAAACTTCAAAAATTCAACTTTCGGCATTTCAAGCCTAAATTAGCTACGGACCTCCAAAGCACAATCCGAACACGCCCCTAAGCCCGAAATCACCCAACGGGGCTAACGGAATTCCATTCCGAGGCCGTCTTCACACTGCTCCGGCTACGGTCCAATTTCTAAAACTTAAACTCTCATTTAGGGACTAAGTGTCCCAAAACTCTCCGAAACTCAAAATCAAACATCCCGGCAAATCAAAATAGTAGAAATAAACACGGTGAGAGCAGTTAATAGGGGATTGGGGCGTTAGTTCTTAAAATGACCGGCCGGGTCGTTACATCCTCCCACACTTAAACATTCGTTCGTCCTCGAACGAGCATAGAGACATACCTGAAGTAGTGAAAAGATGAGGGTAACTGCTGCGTACATCCTGCTCGGTCTCCCAGGTCGCCTCCTCGACCGGCTGGCCCCGCCACTGAACCTTCACTGATGCAATGTTCTTTGACCTTAGCTTCCAAACCTGCCTGTCCAATATCGCCCTTGGCTCCTCAACATAAGATAGATCCTTGTCCAACTGGACTGAACTGAAATCCAACACGTGCAACGGATCACCGTGATACCTCTAGACCGTCGAAACATGAAATACCGGATGAACTCCTGCCAAGCTGGGAGGTAAGGCAAGCTCATAAGCAACCTCCCCAACACGTCTCAATATCTCAAAAGGACCAATAAACGTCGGACTCAGCTTCCCTTTCTTCCCAAATCTTATAACGCCCTTCATAGGTGAAACGCGAAGCAGAACCTGCTCTCCAACCATATAGGAAACATCACGAACCTTCCGGTTCGCGTAACTCTTCTGTCTGGACTGCGCTGTGCGGAGTCTATCTTGAATCACCTTAACCTTCTCCAAAGCATCCTGAACCAAGTCTGTGCCCAATAATCTGGCCTCACCCGGCTCGAACCAACCCACCGGGGATCTACACTGCCTACCATATAAAGCCTCATATGGTGCCATCTGAATGCTGGACTGATAGCTGTTGTTGTAGGCAAACTCCGCCAATGGCAAGAACTGATCCCAAGACCCTCCAAACTCAATCACACACGCACAGAGCATATCTTCAAGTATCTGAATTGTGCGCTCGGACTGTCCGTCCGTCTGAGGGTGAAATGCTGTACTCAACTCCACCCGAGTACCCAACTCATGTTGTACGGCCCTCCAGAACCGTGATGTGAACTGAGTACCTCTGTCTGATATGATGGAAACTGGAAAACCATGCAGACGAACAATCTCCCGGATATAAATCTCTGCCAACCGCTCCGAAGAATAGGTAGTGCACACAGGAATGAAATGTGCGGACTTGGTCAGCCGATCCACAATCACCCAAATGGCATCGAACTTCCTCAAAGTCTGTGGGAGCCCAACTACAAAGTCCATGGTGATCCGCTCCCACTTCCACTCCGGAATCTCTATCTGTCGAAGCAACCCACCCGGTCTCTGGTGCTCATTCTTCACCTTCTGACAGGCACCAAACTACAAACCCAACTATATCTTTCTTCATCCGCCTGCACCAATAGTGGTGCCTCAAATCCTGGTACATCTTCACGGCACCCGGATGAATGGAATACCGCGAACTATGGGCCTCCTCTAGAATCAACTCCTGAAGCCCATCAACGTTGAGTACACAAATCCGACCCTGCATCCTCAATACCCCATCATCACCAATAGTCACATCTCTGGCATCACCATGCTCAACCTCGTCCTTGAGGACAAGCAAATAAGGGTCATCAAACTGACGCTCCCTGATACGATCAAATAATGAAGACCGCGAAACCACGCAAGCTAGGACCCGACTGGGCTCCGAAAGATCCAATCTCACAAACTGGCTGGCTATGGCCTGAACATCCATCGCCATAGGCCTCTCCGATGTTGGTAAATAAGCCAAACTCCCCAAACTCACTTCCCGTCGACTCAAAGCATCGGCCAACACATTGGCCTTTCCCGGGTGATTCAAAATAGTGATATCATAGTCCTTCAGCAACTCTAACTACCTCCTCTGGCGCAAATTTAGATCCTTTTTCTTGAACAAGTGCTGCAAGCTCCGATGATCAGTATAAATCTCACAAGGGACACCGTACAACTAATGACACCAGATCTTCAGGGCGTGAACAATGGCAGCTAACTCGAGATCATGGATAGGATGATTCTTCTCATGTATCTTCAACTGTCTGGACGCGTAGGCAATCACCCTACCGTCCTGCATCAAAACTGCTCCAAGGCCAATCCTCGAGGCATCGCAATAGACGGTATAAGACCCCGAACCTGTAGACAATATCAAAACTGGGGTGTAGTCAAAGCTGTCTTGAGCTTCTAAAAGCTCGCCTCACACTCTTCCGTCCACTGGAACGGAGCACCCTTCTGGGTCAGCCTGGTCATAGGGGCTGCAATTGATGAAAACCCCTTAACAAAACGACGGTAATAACGCGCCAAGCCAAGAAAACTGCGGATCTCTATAGTTGAAGATGGTCTGGGACAACTCTGCACTACTTCCACTTTCTTCGGATCCACCTGAATACCCTCACTCGATACCACGTGGTCTAAGAATGCCACGGAGTCCAACCAAAACTCACATTTTGAGAACTTAGCATATAACTTCTTTTCCCTTAGAGTCTGGAGCATTGTCCTCAGGTGCTGCTCATGATCTTCCCGACTCCGAGAATACACCAGAATATCATCAATAAAGACAATGATGAACGAGACAAGATACGGCCGGAACACACTGTGCATCAAATGCATGAAGGTTGCTGGGGCATTTGTCAGCCCAAATGACATAACAAGGAACTCGTAATGACCATACTGAATCCTGAAAGCAGTCTTCGGGATATCTGGCTCCTGAATCTTCAACTGATGGTAACCTGAGCGCAAGTCAATCTTAGAAAACACCCATGCGCCCTGAAGCTGGTCAAACAGATCATCAATACGAGGTAAAGGATAACGGTTCTTCACTGTAACTTTATTCAACTGGCGATAATCAATACACATACGCATAGAACCATCCTTTTTCTTCACGAACAAGACAGGAGCACCCCAAGGTGATACACTGGGCCTAATAAAACCCTTATCAAGCAATTCCTATAACTGATCCTTCAACTCCTTCAACTCAGGAGGATCCATACGATACGGAGGAATATAAATAGGCTGAGTGCCCGACAACAGGTCAATGCCAAAATCAATGTCTCTATCGGGCAGCATGCCTGGAAGGTCAGCTGGAAACACATCAGAAAAATCCCGTACTACTGGAACTGAATCAACTGAAGGGGTATCAATACTGACATCTCTCACATAAGCTAGATACGCGTCAACCCCTTCTCAACCATTCACTGAGGCTTAAGGAAAGAAATAACTCTACTGGGAGTGTGATCTAAAGCGCCCCTCCACTCAACACGTGGTATACCTGGCATAGCCAGCGTCACGGTTTTGGCGTGACAATCAAGAATAGCATAATGGGGTGACAACCAGTCCATGCCTAAGATAATATCAAAATCTACCATGTTGAGCAACAATAAAGCAGCTCTGGTCTCAAAACCACTAAGAGCAACCAAACATGACCGTTAGACGCGGTCTACAATAAGAGAATCTCCCACAGCAGTAGAAACATAAATAGAGGAATTCAAAAAATCCCGAGGTACACCCAAATGCGGAGCAAAATAAGAAGACACATAAGAATAAGTGGAGCCTGGATCAAATAGACCCAATGCATCTCTGTGACAAACCAGTACAATACTAGTGATGACTGAATCGGGGGCAACAGCCTTGGTACGGGCAAGAAGGGCATAGTATCTGTCCTGGCCTCCCTCTCTAGGGCGACCTCTACCTCCCCGACCTCCACCTCTAGCTGGCTGAGCAGGTGGGATAGCAACTGGAGCTGTAACCATAGCCTGAGAACTCTGCGGGGCATGCTGTGGCTGAGAAGTTTGTGGAGGTGCACCCCTCCTAAGTCTGGGGCAATCCCTCACCATATAGCGCGTGTCACCACACTCAAAACAATCCCTGGGAGGACGTGGCGGTTGTGACTGGCTCGGGCCAAGTTTGCTGGACTGACCACTAAAAGCACCCCGCACGGGAGGCGCACTAGATAATGGTGATGCATAATAAGGCTCCTGAGGCCTAGGAGGAGCTGGAGTCCCACTGGCTGCTAGAAGAGCTGAATGAACAGGGGGACTCATATAACCCCTACCATGACGACCTACATCTGGGGCATGAGCACCAGAATAATGGCCCGACTCTCGAGACCTCTTAGCCTCCCTCTCTTCTCTCTCCCTAGCATGCATACCCTCAATCCTCCTAGCAATGCTCACCGCATGTTGATAAGAAATATCCATTTCCAACTCACGAGCCATGCTAGACATGATGCTGGGAATAAGCCCCTCAATAAACCGGCGAACCCTCTCCCGAATAGTAGAAACCAAGGTCGGGGCATGTCTAGCCAAGCTAGTGTAACGGACATCATACTCCGGCACAATCATAGTACCCTGGTGCAAATGCTCAAACTCTGTGCGCCATACGTCTCTGAGGCTCTGAGGAACAAACTCCCTCAGGAACATATCTGAAAATTGAGTCCAAGTCAGTGAAGCTGCCTCATCCGGACTGTCTAACTCATAGGTATGCCACCAGTCCTAGGCGGCTCCTCGAAGCTGGAAGGCAGTGAAAGAAACCACACTCAATCCTGATATACCCATAGTGCGAAGGATACGGTGACACTCCTCCAGAAATCCCAAGGCATCATCTGATGCTAACCCACTAAATACAGGAGGATCATACTTCTTGAACCTCTCAAGTGTCCACTCCTCATCCTCTGAAGTCGCTGCCCTGTCCTCGGGCTGACCTGGGACTACATGCTGTACAGGAATAATCTCTAGGACCTGATCAACATGCACTCGCTGCTCAGGAGTGCGGGCGGCGGGAGTCTGTGCTCCTCCCCTGGCCTGAGATGTGGCTGCAACAAGGGGAAGAAACCTTGCCTGAGCCAGAGTGGTGTACATGCTCATGAACTGCGAGAGTCTCCTGAAGAGCTGGAGTAGTAGTAGCAGTAGGCGTATCAGGTGCCTGGACTCCGGCTGGAACTGCTGGGGTACCTCGGTGGCAGCTCGCACGGGTGCCTTGGTTGTACCACGTGCGTGTCCTCGGCCTCTACCCCAGCCCCGTCCTCTGACGATTGCAGTAGGGGGCGCGGGTTCCTGATCATCTCGGGTAGCACGTGTCCTCACCATCTGTGAGAGAATAGAAGACAAAAGTTTAGAGTTGTGACATAAAAATCTCGCTCGACAAGGAAATCAAATGAAGTGGAATTTTCCTAACAGTTACATAGCCTCTCGCAGATAAGTACAGACGTCTCCGTACCGATCCGCGAGACTCTAATAAATTGGCTTGTGATTCATGACTCCTATGAACCTAGAGCACTGATACCAACTTGTCACGACCCCAGTTCGCCCTCCGTGAACAATCGTGACGGCACCTAGTCTCTACGACTAGGTAAGCCTAACAAATGCGGAAAAGAAACAATTTGCAGAAAGAAAATAATACAAAACCGAAATAACAAAATGAAATAGTGTTTAAGATACCGTCTGGCACATAACCGTACAAAATCTCAACCTAACACTCCCAAAATCCGGATCCCCATGAATCACAAGCTAAGAGATACATAAGAAGCTCTAACTCCAGAAATGTCTAACAAAAAGGAAAATACTGAAGGGCTATACTATTACAGAAAGACAGTTAGGAACTCCTCGGTCTGCGGACGCGGCAGATATACCTCAAAGTCTCTACAAAAGCGCCTCGCCTCAAGGATGATAAGACTGAGTGGAAGTATCTGGATCTGCACATGAAAAACAAGCGCAGAAAGGGGCATGAGTACACCACAGCGGTACTCAGTAAGTGCCAAGCCTAACCTCGATCGGGTAGTGACGGGGAAGGTCAGGGCCCTACTGAGGTTAAATAAAATATAAGACTTAACAGTGTAGAACAAACAGTATAAATAAGTACAACAGTAAAAGTAACACAGGATAGAAGGAACAACAACAACTACTACAGAGGCAAAGTAAACACAGAAAGAAATACAGCTCAACTCAAAGATAACAATCGAGGATCTCCCAGGGTACCGTCCTGTAGTCCCAAATATAAATATCCAGTAGATCTCCCGGGATATCGTCCCCTAGTCCAACTCATAATGGGAGGGGATCTCCTGGAATACCGATCCGTAGTCCCAAATGTAAATACTCAGTACAAGGGGAAATCTACCGGGTGCAGTCCTGTAGTTCCAATGTAAATGTGCAGGGGGATCTCCCGGAATACCGCTCCGTAGTCCCAATGTAAACATACAGGGGGATCTCCCGGGATACCGTCCCGTAGTCCAAAAGTAAACACACAGCAACAATAAGAAGAATACACAGTTCAATTCAAATTCCATACCAAGGTAAACAGGAATTTCTAGCCTAGCATGCTGCACATAATCCTAATAAGGCAGTTTGAGGAAGTAAAGCATTTAGGTCAATTAGACATGCTTCCCTAAGCTAACAACGGGCGTAAATTGCAAGTAGTATAAACTGGAAAAGAAACATAATTGTAATTACTTAGTGAAAACCGGATTTTTCAACAATTAGCACAAGTACGCACTCATCACCTCACATACAAGTCATTTCAATTATCAATAATACCAAATCCTAAGGGGAGTTTCCCCCACACAAGGTTAGGCAAGCCACTTACCTCGAACCGGCTCAAAATCAACCCGAAACCACGTTCTTGCCACGAGTAGTCGACTCTAAATTACCCAAATCTATTCAAATCAGTTGAATAATGTAAATAATACTTCAAGTAACTGATTTCACTAATTAATTCTAAGCTAATTCGCGAAATTAGGGAAAATGACCAAAATGCCCTCCGGGCCCACATCTCGGAATCGGGTAAAATTTATATTTTCAGAATCCTCATACTCTCACGAGTCTAACCATACAAAAATTATCCAAATCCACCATCAAATGCCCAATCAAAACTCAAAATTTAGGTCTAAGAACTTTTCCCCCAATTTTCATACAAATTCCAAAATTAAATGATGAATTCATGTTTAGATTAATGGGTTAGGAGCAAAAAGGAGTTAGGAATTGTTACCCAATCGATATCTCTAAAAATCTCTCAAAACCTCGCTCAAATCCGTGCTCCCAAGCTCTAGTTTTCACAAAAATGGCTAAACCCTCGATTTTTGAACTTAAACATTCTTCCCAGGTATTCCTTCTTCGCGAACGCGGAAGGACCTTCGCGTTCGAGAAGTACAACTTCTCTTGGGTCCAGCTTTCCCTCATCGCGAACGCGATGTCCTGGTCGCGAACGCGATGCACCATTTCCTCCTCCTATGCGAACGCGGAAACTATCCTTGCGAACGCGTAGGTATAAGGCATCCCAGCTTCGCGAACGCGGGAGAACCTTCGCGAACGTGAAGCATTAAACCTCCCCCAGCTCCTCTTCGCGAACGCGAGACACCACTCGCGAACGCGAAGTAGGAAACCAAAACTGGGCTGCTACAATTTTTCTAAGTTCCAAAATGACCCGTTGAGCATCCGAAACACACCCGAGGCCCCCGGGACCTCAACCAAACATGCCAACCAATCCTAAAACATCATTCAAACTTATTCCAATCTTCGGAATGCTCAAAACAACATCAAAACACCAATTTTTCATAGGATTCAAGCCTAAGAACTCCAAAAACTCTCGAATTACTCTTTCAATCAAAAAGTCTATCAAACCTCGTCCGAATGAATTGCATTTTTGCACACGCGTCACATTCAATACTACGGAGCTACTCAAACTTCCGGAATTCCATTCCGACCCCGATATCAAAATCTCACTATCGAACCAGAAACTTCAAAAATTCAACTTTCGAAATTTCAAGCCTAAATTAGCTACAGACCTCCAAAACACAATCCGAACACGCCCCTAAGCCCGAAATCATCCAACGGAGCTAACGGAACCAACGGAATACCATTCTGAGGCCGTCTTCACACTGCTCCGGTTACAGTCCAATTTCTACAACTTAAACTCTCATTTAGGGACTAAGTGTCCCAAAACTCTCCGAAACTCAAAACCAAACATCCTGGCAAATCAAAATAGCAGAAACAAACACGAGGAAAGCAATTAATAAGGGATCGGGGCGTTAATTCTTAAAACGACCGGCCGGGTCGTTGCACCCGAGGGGCTCCGGTGAGTTTTGGATAGGTTTGGGTTGTGTTGCGCTCGTTTTTTTTAATGTTTCGACGTTGTTTCTTCAAGTACAAGTGGTACTACATTAAGAAAATGAGTTCCAATTTCTATTTTTATTGAATCATTACATCCGTACCGTAATCATGGAGCCATATCAAAAAGAACCGTCGAATTTGGACATCGTATGAGGTGTTTATGGTTGTTTTTAAAAATTTGTATTTTCAAATATTGAAACCAACATATCTCCTTCAATATAAGGTCAAATGGAGTTATTCAAGAGCCTACCTTGACTGGAATTTTACAAGGAATCCATTGGAAGCATCAAATTTGAGATTACTTGGCACAAGAAACGAGGCAGAACGGTGTTCAAACGAGGGTTTTGTTCATTTAATATATTTCGAGTTGGGGAGCTCGGAATTGGGAAATTTTTAGGAGATTTACACCATATGAATTGGGGTAAGTGTTCTCTACTCAGTTTTTGTTACATTCCATGAATCTATCTTCGATTTTAGTTTTTGGTTGATAAATTTTAAGGAGGAAATTGGGGGTTTTGGCCTAAAGTTTCATAATATGAATTTTTGAGTTTTGAACATCGATTTGGAATTGGAATTGAGTGAAACTAGTATGGTTGGACTCGAAATTGAATGTATCGGATTTTGTGAGTTTTATCGGGTTCCGAGGTGTGGGCCTGGGTGTAATTTTTGGCCGGATTTTGGATTTGATTTAGGATTCGATCTTTATCATTTGGAATTGTTTCCTTGGTATTTATTTGATGTATTTTGAGTTGCTTTTGGATAGTTTTGAGCTGTTCGGAGGTCGGTATGTGCGTGATGACATTTTTGGAGCATCACTTGGCTTGCTCGGTATTGTTATTGGCTTGTTTGAGGTAAGTGTTTTGCCTAACTTGGATGAGGGAATTTATCCTCCTATCTGTCATTGTTTTCTACATGCGGGGGCGATACATGTATGAGTTGACGAGCATATATGTATGTGCCGGGGTTAAATCATGCTCGGGGTTAGATTGTGCTATAATTGTGTCTTGTAGATTACGTAACGTCCTTGCTTCATGCTTCACTTGATTTACCGATGTTAGGAACGTAGATAAAATGTTAGTAATCAAGAATTAGCCCATTATTACTTGATCGAATTTGGTAGAATTCTGAGAATACATTGATGTGTCTAATTTAGTAATCTTTATGTGAAATTATTATTACATTACTATGGTCCATATTCATGACATACTAGACTCCTTGCTTGTGTTGTGGATCACTGTAAGAATTGTGGAAGTATTTGAAAAATACGGTTCCCGAGGGTTGTTGAATCATTGTTGATTTGGAAAGATGTGATTGAGATTTGTTTGAAATATCTGTTAAAACACTCTCTTTGATGTTATTTATGCTTCCTGCCTTATTTGTCATTGATACTCACGATGGGTGATGTCCTGCCATTGTTTATACATTATCATGTGAGGGAGAGTATAAAGCACGAAGGGTGATGCCGTGCCATGTCATTGAGAGTAAAAGCACGAAGGGCGATGTCGTGCCGTATTATTGAGAGTAAAAGCAGAAAAGGTGATGTCGTGCCACATTATTGAGAGTAAAAGCATGAAGGGTAATGTTGTGCCATATCATTTGAGAGTTAAAGCACGAAGGGTGATGCTGTGCCATTTTATTTATATCGTTATTCTTGTATGTTATCGTGAGGTCATGGCACGATGTATGTTTCCGTGCAGGCGAGGATGAGGGACATGCATTATGTTTGATATCAATCTTCTGTGTATATGTTCTTGTCTTTACCTTGAATTGTTATTGTCATAATTATGGATCTGTTGTGATTTACTGCTATTGTTCTGTCATGATCTCCATCTTAATTGTTGTTGTATTGCTCATACCTTCTACTTGCTTAACTTGAAAATACCATGCATATTTTCTGTTTTTATAATTAAACTCATGTTGTATCTATTATGTTGCACCTTAGTGTAAGCCTTCCACCATGCTAGTCATTCATGCCCTTACTTGTTAACTTGTAAAGATCTTGTGTTTCCTTCTTGTTTGTTATATTTGTACTTAGGCCTCCACTATGCTAGTTAATTGAAGTTGATACTCTTTGTTTTCCTATTGGTTGTTATTACTCGCGTGCTTTCCGCCTAGTCTTTTACTGTTGCCCACATGTAAATCCTCATCCATTGTTGTTACTTTCGTATTTCCTACTTTGTAATTCCTGTTATGGTGTTTTTGTCATCCGGTTGGTTCTACTATACGTACATTTGGGAAGGATGAGTTGAATGCACGAAGGGTGTTGCCGTGCTAAATGATTTGTCACATAAATTTATTTATATATGGTGAGGATGAGATAGAAGCATGAAGGGTGTTACCGTGCCATTTGACTTGATTTCTTGGATATACTTCTCATACAAGTAAGGATTGTAAATCTTCTACTGTGATTCCTGCTAGTAATTGTTGACTGTCTCGTAGAGTTGTATACGGTACTTTTATCTGTTATGTTTGAAACTGCCTATACTGTTAGTTTAATGTACAGGTTATAACATTAAGCATCTTTCAACTAAAAGCCTCGTCACTACCTCGACGAGGTTAGACAAAATACCTACCAGTACATGGGGTCGGTTGTACTGATACTGCACTTCTGCATGTTTCATGCAGATTTTGGAGCGGAGCTGCTGGTGACGTTAGGTGTTGATTCGGAAGATGTTCGTGCATTTGGTTATAGCTGCCACTTGTCCTTGGTAGTTTAGACTATTACTAATCTGTTTATGTAACCTTCAAACAGAACGTGTATTTATTTGTATCAGTTTTGAAATTCCAAATCATAGAAGCTCGTGATTCGTACTACCAGGTCTTGTTAAATTCGTAAATGCTCAGTTATCTATTCTCTTTTCTCTTATAACCTCAGGTGGGTTGTATTTTTCTGTTAGTTAGCTTACCTAGCGGGTTAAGTTAGGTGCCATCACGACTTGTGATTTTTGGGTTGTGACATTGTCATTATTCAAATCAGGGGAAAAAACCTCAGATACACTGGCTTCTAGCCAAATGTTACGCGCGATTCTTTTTAAATTACGAATTTCAAATGAAAACTTTTAAGTTCCCAACTTTTTCTCAACTTTAACTGTTATCTGCTCATAACTTTAGTGTTTCTCCTTCAGAAATAGTGTACGCATTGGAAAAGCTCGGCACGAAGGTGCGGTGGCTGCAAAAGATAAAGTCAGATCCGAGCACCAGGAGGTCGAACTTTCTGTGTGAATTCCACCAGGAAAGAGGACACAAGACCGAAGACTGCATAGGTCTGCGACAAGAAGTGGTAAGAATGTTAAACCAGGGATACCTGAAAGAACTGCTGAGCGACCGAGGACGGGCCAACTTCGCTCGCAGACGCGATCAACCTCAAGGACCTCCAAAACCACCATCACCAGCTCGTACCATACAAATGATGATTGGCGACGGCGACGACACGATAATCAACCATGTGAAATTCACCACCACACATAAACTCAAACGGACGGTTGCCCACGAACGGTATGACGACCTCGAAGACAGTATCATCTTCGATAAGTCGGATACCGACAGTTTGTCTTTCCCTCACTATGATGCTTTGGTTGTAACTTTACGCATCGGAGATACCGATGTAAAAAGAATATGGTGGATGACGGAAGCGGCGCGTGTGTTGTTCACCCACGATTTCTCATGCAGATGAGGCTCGAGGATAAAATAATACCGCATTGCATAACACCAACAGGTTTTAATAATGCAGTGGAACGAACCTCTGGGGAAATAGTGCTACCCGTCCTGGCAGGAGGAGTCACCCTGGAAATGACATTCCACATCATGAACCAGGAGACAACCTACAATTCCATCATATGACGTCCATGGATACACTCCATGCGAGGTGAGCCACGCACCGCCCAAGAATGCTACCGGATCACCCAAGATTGCACACACACCAAACAACTAAAAGAGCAAGTGCGGAGGCATAACAATCAGTCATGTCGGGAACCAAACCCGACGTATTAGTAGAGGCCATCAAAGACCTGGATGTCATAGAAGCTTGCAAGGCAACCGTAGAAGATCTTGATCCCGTCCAACTGGACAACACCGATAGCACAAAAAAGTCTTATGTCGGACACAACCTCTCAGAACCAAGTAAATATCGTGAGTTTTTAACTAATGACGCCGATTTTTTTGCCTTTCCCCACTTAGATATGCCAGGAATCCAAAGGGATATCGCCACACACGCGGCTGAATGTTGATCCTCTTTACCCGCCGGTACGGCAAATGAGGAGAAAATTCAATGCCGCCATCAATGAGGCGGTCAGCGAAGAGGTTGATAAACTACTTGCTAATGGTTCCGTCAGAGAGTCGAAATACCCCCAATGGGTCGCTAATGTGGTCATGGTCAAAAAGAAGAACGGGAAATGGCGGATGTGTGTCGACTTCACCGACCTGAACAAAGCATGCCCAAAAGATTCCTTTCCATTACCACACATCGACTAGCTCATCGACGCAACAGCGCGACATGAACTACTGAGCTTCTTGGATGCCTACTCCGGTTACAACCAAATTCTAATAGCTGAAGAAGATCAAGAAAAGACCACTTTCATCACTCACCAAGGACTGTACTGCTACAAGGTAATGCCGTTCGAACTCAAAAATGCAGGGGCAACGTATCAAAGGTTAGTCACCAAGATGTTCAAAGAACAACTCGGTAAGACCATGGAGGTTTACATCGACGACATGCTCGTAAAGTCGACAAAGAAAGAGGATCACATTGGCCATCTGAAGGAAGCCTTCGAGATATTGAGGCAATACGGGATGAAACTGAATCCCGAAAAATGCGCCTTCGGTGTAACTTCAGGAAAGTTCCTTGGTTTTCTAGTGTCACAAAGGGGTATCGAGGTCAACCCGGATCAGATCAACGCCATCGAAGGAATACCGGAGATACTGACCAGCAAAAAGCAGTTGCAGAAATTAATAGGACGAAATAGCCGCCCTGTCGAGGTTCATATCACGATCATCGGATAGATGTCATAAATTCTTCAACGTGCTAAGGAAAGACCACGGACTGCAATGGAATGCAGAATGTGTCGGCGCCCTGAGGAAGCTGAAAGCGCATCTATCTTCGCCACCACTACTCGTCAAGGCAGAGCTAGGTGAATATCTACTTGTGTATGTAAGCGCAATCTTGATCCGTGAAAACAAAGGTACGCAATCCCCAATTTACTATATCAGCAAAACCTTAATCGATGCCGAAACAAGGTACCCTCACCTTGAAAAACTAATGCCTCGAGATCAGGACTGGGACTCGTCCTCTACACCAACGGTGCATCTAATGCCTCGGGATCGGGACTGGGACTCGTCCTTGAGGTTCCTAAGGGCAAAGTAATTCGCCAGTCCATACGATGCCCCGAGATGAATAACACCGAGGCCGAGTATGAAGCTGTGACTGCAGGATTGAAATTAGCCCTCAAATATGGCGCTCGATGACTCGTCCTCCATTGCGACTCTCAACTCGTGGTGAACCAAGTCACCGGGACTTTCCAAATCAAAGAACAGAGACTACAAAAGTACCAGTCAGAAATTCATAAATTGCTGCCAGAATTTGATGAATGCCACCTCAACCAAATACCCAGGGCGGAGAATATCGAAGCAGACGGCCTCGCCAAGCTAGCGGCAGCCACCAAAAATATCAACAAGGAAAGCATGGTCACCCTTCTCCATTCCGCAATAGACCACATCGAGGTACATTCTGTAAACCTAACTTGGGACTGGCGCAACCTCCTTGTAGCATATTTGCAGGACGAAACGCTCCCGCAAGATAAGAAAGAAGGCAAAAAGCTTCGGATAAAGGCAGCCAGATACAGCCTCGTAAATGGTGATCTCTACAAAAGAACGTTCGGCGGCCCCCTAGCCAAATGTCTTGGGCCAAACCAAACAAGGCGAGTATTGGAATAAGTACATGAAGGGCATTGTGGCGCCCACACGGGAAACTGCACCCTCGTCCGATGCCTCATCCGCGCGCGATACTACTGGCCCACCATGAAAAAAGAAGTCGTGGACTACGTCAGGAGATGTGAACAGTGTCAGAAGTACGCCCCTATGATACATCAAGCAGGAGAACTCCTTCATTCCATCACTTCACCATGGCCATTCATAAAATGGGGGATGGATATTTTCGGACCCCTCCTAGCAGGAAGACGTAAGATATATTTCCTTTTGGTTTTAACTTATTACATTTCTAAATGGGTGGAAGCTGGTGCATACACTCAAATACGTGAGCAAGAGGTCATCGCGATCATATGGAAAAATGTAATATGCCATTTTGGCATCCCCAAAGAAATCAGCTGCGACAACGGACCTCAGTTCGTCGGAAAGAAAACGATCGAGTTTTTCAGAAAATGTCACATTAAACGAATACTCTCCACGCCATATCATCCCGCCGGCAATGGTCAAGCCGAATCCTCCAATTTAGTAATACTGAATATATTGAAAAAGAAGCTTGAGGACGCCAAAGTGCTATGGCTTGAACTACTACCGGAAGTATTTTGGGCATACCGCACTACACCAAAAACCAGTACAGGTGAGACGCTATATTCACTAGTCTACGGGACTGACGCAGTTATACCCGTCGAGGTCGGAGAGCCTAGTTTGAGATACTCCAACGAGAGCGGACCAAACAATGACAAAAGTAAGCTGCAAGATCTAGATGAAGTCGAAAAACGGAGAGACATGGCCCACATAAGAATGGTAGCCCAAAATCAACAAGTAGAAAGGTACTACAACAAGAAGGCCAAAGTGTGACCGCTCAAGGTTGGAGATTACGTCCTCAAGGCTAAAACACAAGCAGTGAAAGACCCTAATGAGGGAAAACTGGGAACAAACTGGGACGGACCATACAAAATCACGGCGGCAGCAAACAAAGGAGCATTCCAGTTAGAAACAATGGAGGGAAAACTACTCCAAAACAACTGGAATGTCGCCCATCTCAAATACTTCCACTTTTGAAAGGAGGCGCCACCTAGGTCGTACTCTTTTTCCCTCATCCGGGTTTTGTCCCAATCGGGTTTTCCCGGTAAGGTTTTTAATAAGGCAGCAAGGGGGACGTCTCGAGGTTTGAAGTATTGTTCATTACCCCTCCCGTCGACATGATCTTCGGAACGAAGTAATGAAGGGACTGGATATAGATAATCGAATCTCCATTGTATGTACAGAGTTGACATGTGATTCTTACAAGAATATAATCGAATCTCCATTGTATATACAGAGTCGACATGTGATTCTTACAAGAATATAATCGAATCTCCATTTTATGTACAGAGTCAACATGTGATTCTTACAAGAATATAATTAAATCTCCATTTTATGAAGAAAGTCGACATGTGTTTTCCTACGGGAACACGATCAGACCTCCAATGTGAAATGGCCAAGGCCATCGACAAAAATATGAGTTCGACCTCGTTCGAACCACGACGGGATCCTACTTCGATGACAGTTCGAAGCCACATCCCAATGGCCAAGGCCATCGACGAAAATATGAGTTCGAACTCGTTCGAACCATGATGAGATCCTACTTCGATGACAGTTCGAAGCAACATCCCAATGGCTAAGTCCATCGACAAAAATATGAGTTCGACCTCGTTCGAACCATGATGGGATCCTACTCCGATGACAGTTCGAAGCAACATCCCAATGGCCAAGGCCATCGACGAAAATATGAGTACGACCTCGTTTGAATTACGACGGGATCCTACTTTGACGACAGTTCGAAGCAACATCCCAATGGCCAAGGCCATCGACAAAAATATGAGTTCGACCTCGTTCGAACTACGACGGGGTTCTACTTCGATGATAGTTCGAAGTAACATCCCAATGGCCAACATCTCGACAGATATCCCGGATACCATAGACAGTGCAAAAAATACCAACAAATCGACAAAATAAATTCCACATTACGTCAAAATGTTATGTACCTATCCTTACAAACGGGCTAAAACACGCCCCCTATAAAAGCCCCAAAACAAAAGTAAGTACAAACAAGACTACACATCATCCTCGGTGGGGTAAGCATCTTCGTACCAATAGTCCGAAGCAAGACGGTTCGCATCATAGGAGTTGATGCCGTCCCCGTCAGGTGTAAGAGGGTCATACCCACATACCTCACGGGTTGCATGAGCTTCTGTATGCACGGCCTGAAGTTCCGCTTCGGTTGCCCTCCCCACGTGTGGAAAGCCTTGTACACGTCAAGCCGAGCCTTAGCAAAGACCCACAACTCATATAAAGGATGAGGCACAACCAGATCAGCTGAGGCGCGACACCGTAGAAGGTTGAGAGCGTCGACATGCATCCTCCGCTCTCAGCGAGGCCACTTGTCCATTCAATGCAGATAGCTCTGCCTCCAACTCTTTAACTCGCCCTTCAACCCCCGTGACCTTACGATTAGAGGCCTCCTTCTCCTCAGTCAGCTCCAACTTCCAAACACGGAGGGCATTCTCCAAAGATGCAGTTCCAGAAATAGCTGCCGCCAACTTATCAGCACCGACGTCCAGCTCACCCTTAAGACCCTCAACCTCCACCGCCTTTGCACTTAATTCAGCGGGAAAACTGGCTACCTTTGCTTGTAAGTCGGCATTCTTGGCCATCACCCCCCTGCTCAACTCAAGCTCGTCCTCGTTCACCTTAAGGGAAGCCTCGAGTTCACTATTATGGGCGACAGCCTTCATAAGCTCCTCATCCCGCTCACTCAGCTCTTCGATCTTACGCTCCAGTTGGTCCTCCCTCTATTTGAGCCCTTCGCGAAACAACTGAAATTCAGGGTCCTGATTATAAATGTCGGCCATCGCACAGTGCTTAGCACGATACCGTTGATACTTGGACGACATCTTCCCATAGATGGTCGTCCTCTTCTTCTCCCGACGCTCTCGCTCGGTCTCCATGATGAGGGTCTGGCACAAAGGAAAAAGAGAAGTTAGAAACAAAGTACAGGTCGACGATTGCCACACAAACCCAACGACGAAAAGGAAAGGAAAGGCACCTACTCGTAAGGCCATATCGGCGATGTTCTAAGACAACTCAATATCACTGATTGCCCTAAGCACCTCGTTTTCAGGGGCAGTAGAGGAGCTAAAATAGACGCCACTTGCTCGCAGTTCAACAACAAGTTGTAGTCCCCCGGGATGACTATGTGATGATCAGACCCTTCCGCTCTAACCTCCATGTGAGTATGGCGGCCTACGAACTCGTTAACGTCCTCCGGGTCGACATCTGAACCTGAGCCTTCACCCTCGACACGACGACCTCAAACGTAGGACGATACGCCTGTCGATGCCCCCTTTTTCCAAAGGCGAAATCGGGTTTACGACATTTGGGCGGACAACTCTATTCCTTTTGGGATTTTGGGTTTGAGATTTAGAAGAGTCGCCACCTAATGATTAAGTGCATTAGGACACTAAGAATTTAAAAGAAAGATGAAACAGAGAATGGGTAAGGGCTTGAAATTATCTCAGGGGGAAGGTGTTAGGCACCCCCCAAGATCCACTGGTGTGGTTCTTGGCCATGTTACAATTGTGACTTTAAAACAAGTAAACATACAAGACAACTTCCACATAACGATTACAAGTAGGAATTTATAAAGGTTAAACATGCTGAAGTCAGGAAATAGGGGGTTTCATAGTAGTTTAAAAGAATGTATAAGTGCAGAAAAATAAGGATCAAATAACGAGTGCAAACAACCAGACAAAAGAAGTGAAATGGGCGGAAGTTTAAAAAGAAAACAGTGCAGGAAATTCAAACAGGTTTTAAATGATTTGAAGCGAAATACAAGGTTTAAAGAGCCGGAAACTGACAGTTTAAAGAAAACAATAACGAAAGTACATAAGGAGGGAGGGGGGGTCCTAGGTTTATAAATAACATGGATCATCCACACAACACCCGGTAACCAATTATACGCGTGGTGTTATCGCGTGATCATCATATCCATGTCTACCCTTCCCACCCCATTAAGGTATTAAAGCACGGAATAGTATCGCTGCTTATTGCATGCTATTACCCGTCCCGATCCTATAAGTACCGGAGGCATTGAGACTATTAATCCTAAATGGGAGGGAGTTGGGGGCTTTTCAGAAGTTTTAAAAGGATAAAAGTCTAGGCGACAAACAAAAACACACAATCAAATAGGGGAGAAACAAGTAGCAGTTAAGGCTCAAATAGGCCTCTTCACTTAAAGGCAAATATATAGCATGACTTTAGATACTGGTTAGGGTCTGAATTAAATTCAAAAGCGTTAGGAAAGGTTGATTTATCACATATTTCTCAGATGAGGAGTCCGAATTAGCCTTGTCTGGTTGTAGTTATCAAAGCTGACACAGTTAATTAAAAACCTAATGGTTTTCCTATGTGAGACCTATACGCATGATATCTAGCGGAGCGTACTGATATTAAAGAAAGGATCATTGGTTTTATAGACAAAATATCTGCAGATTTTAAACGAACTTATGACTGGTTTTAAACGTGTAGATAAAATAGACGAGGCTGATTCGATTGATTATTCCTATAGGCAAGTTATCTAAGCGTTATTAGTTTTAATCGATTATAGAGATGCAAGAGTCCTATAGGCATGGTCTCTAGAATGCAATTGATCATTATTAAGCCTACGATTGTTTGCCTAATGACATGTATATGCAGAAATGTAGAAAACTTATAGGCATGAGTTCTAGAATGAGAATACAGAAATAACCTATAGGCATGATTTCTAAGATGAGAATGCGAAAATAAATAACCTATAGGCATGTTTTCTAAGATGAGAATGCAGAAATAAATAACCTATAGGCATGTTTTCTAAGATGAGAATGCAGAAATAAATAACCTATAGGCATGTTTTCTACCCTTTTTCATACATTTATCCCCATCCCTTTCCACTAACCATCTTACAAATTAATACAGACCCGAATGAATCAAAAGAAAGAAAAGTAAAATTATATCAGAAGTTCCAGCTACAACCAAACAGCCTAATTCAGACTCAAAGTCCAACAATATGAGATAAACCAACTTCCAGAATCAGATTTCCAAAAGCCTTTCTCATCCTTTGGGTGTGTCAAAGTTCCAAAGAGCTTTATGAACCCCAGGCAGTGCTTACACCCAATTACATTGCAGAATTAAGATTATGGTGCAGTGTGGAATAGCCAGCCCTCGAATGTCCAAGTTCAGAGGGAGCTCCAGGTCCCAAAGCAAGGCTCATAAGAGGGGGCAGAACTTAAGAGTCTAAGAATAAGTGTAAGTGCATGGGGGGGGGGGGGAATTAGCAAAGCCATGGCAGGCTGGTGGTCATGCCCAGCAATTGGGAATGTTGGCACACCCCTGCCCAGCCTGTTAGCCACATCTTAAGAGTTAGGATCTATTGAAGATCAAGTTCAGGCCTGAGCAGTAACTTGGATACTGCCAGGCCAAAACCTTAACTCAGATACATAGAGGAAAATAGGGGTAGGGAATCACAATAGCAACAGATACTTGGAAAGAACATACATAATTTAATCACTGAACATGCACAGTAAAGAGAACAAGAATGCTGAAACTATAAAGTAAGCACATAGAGGTGAGGCAAAAATTAAATCAGAACATACCAGATTCAGAAGAAATAAGTAAAAACAGTAGTGTTGAAGCAACTAAATTGCAAGCAAAGCAGTTCCAAAAGATCCCAAGCAAAGCAGAGTATTGAATTCAAAACAGAGTTGCAAGTGTGCCAGTATTTTAAAGACTAGTGGTGCGAAGGTTGTGTGAAGAAAGAAGTCGTAAGATGTTCTGGTAAGATGCAAGATAAGGTCCCTTTTATAGTGCAGAAAGCAAGCAAGAAAGGCAAGGAAATATTATTGAAATCAGTCTCCCTTTGGTTAAGGGATTCTGATTCCAACGGGTAAAAACCAGTTAAGGAAAGAAGTTTTACTTAAAACCTTTCAAAGTAGCACAAAAGGGGTAAATACATAGAAGTTAAATAAGGAAAACAATCAATAGTACACGGTTTGTGCCAAATATGGCAAGGGAATCAATCAAACAGCCATGAAACAAAAATTACAAGTTCAATTTGAATGAACCAAGTCAAGAAAGGTAAAGGGGGTTCAATCGAAGAAAAATCAGTGACAATTCGTCAGCCTTATTAGAAGGATTTCAGAATCAATCAATTAGTTGGTAAAAAACCTTTTGAAAGAGAAATTTCTCATATATAAAGCATACCAATCAAGCAGAAGGAATCGTCAGGTTACTTAGAAAAAGAGTATAACATTGAAAGCCTTAGAGTCACAAGCAAAAGGGATTCAAGTTCAGTTGCGGACTCATAGTGAGTCTGAAAGCCTAGGGTCCCAAAGTGGAACCCTAATACCACTTGCCAAAGAAACCCCCAAATCCTAGGGTTTTGAATTGAGTCAGACATAGAGGTGAGAAAACAGGTCATTGAAAAAGGCTCAGAAGTCTTTTCCAAAGACTGATGAGAGACAAACACACACGATAGAAAGAACACTGATTCAAGGTCATGAGAACACGTTTGAGAAAACTCGGAATTTAAACAAGTTCAGAAGAAAGAGATGATACGAGTTTTAAACAAAAGTAGATGAAATATGCTTAGCAGGAACACAAACAGAGTTCAGTAAAGTGAACAAAATCAAAGAACTCAACCATAAACACATATTGCAAACAACACGGATTAACATGCGAGTACAGGAATAACAACAAAAATAGAAGAATCTTGCATAATAGAAAGAGAAACAAAGAGCAACCTCATGCGTAGTAGAAAAGAAAACATACGAGCCTAACATAGATGATCATACATAAAGAACAGAAAGAATCAGAAAGATATTTGAAGAAACTTTATCAGAAACCATAAAATCGAAATTGACGATTTTGAAAAGGAAATTTGGGGAAAACCTTTAAAATGTCAAGTAAATCCCAGACATATCACAGATCTAAGAAAATAAGCAAGTACAGAACCTCAGACGGCTTAGAGTTGCAGAGAAAACCCTAGAAATGAGAAAGGTCTTGAGGAGAGTCAGATTCTGAGTCGAAAAGACTCATATTGCTTGAATATGCCGGAATAATGGCTGGAGAAGCCATAGATCTACAGATCTGAGAAGGATCTGAAGAGGGCCATCAAAGTCGGGCTTCAAACCTTGAATAGCTTAGGTCTGATGGTGAGAAAGGATGAGTACAGACTGTCTATGGCTGGAGACGCCATGGATTCCGATGGAAACATAGTGAGATAAGGTGGGAAACGATTAGGGTTTCGGAGAGGTTCGAGAGAGTTTGAGACGAAGAGGGTTCGAAGGCGGCGTCTCAGGTTAAATGAATTAGGTCAAGGGAGGTTTGGGAATTAAAAAAAGGAAAGGGGAATTTATGGTCGTTGATCAAAATGATCGACGACCTGGATCAAAGGGGAGTCGGGTGGGTTTTTAAATTGGGTCAGGGGTCGGGTAATTTAGGTTTAATTTGGGGCGGAATTGGGGTCAATTTAAGGTTAAAATTGAAAGGAAATGAGGCTGTAATCGAAATTGAAATGGGCTAAATGTTAAATAGCCAATTTTACCCTTTTATTTTATAAAATAGTAATAATGATTTTAAAAGTAAATAAAAAACACTGAGCCAACAAATACTATATAAATATTAATCTAAAAATACTGGAAATAATTTTATAATTATAAAATGCCATTAATCGTAAAATAGGCTATAATTGCAATTACATGTAATTTAGCTTTAAAAATGCCAAATAAATTTTTAAAAATATACAAAAATCACCTTAATTATATTTTCATGTAAATATGAGAATAGAAATAAATTATTCACCAAAATGATAATCTTGGGAATAATTATTGGATTTTGTACTGCTAAAAATAGATAATAAATTTATTTTAAGATCTTTAAAAATTAGGGAAAAATACCAACACTCTTGGGCATGCTTATATATGCATGTACATGCTATTTTGAAAGTATTTTTCATATAAAAGTACATAGGGGAAAAATTGGGTATCAATAGCTGCCCCTCTTTACCTAAGAAGGATGAAAGAGTTGTCGGGTAAAGATATGATGGCCAATTTTGACCGAATGAAACTATTTGAAGAATTTTGACCGAGCTCTGGCTCTTGAGCTGCCTACATATCCCTGGTCTTACAGGAATCAGGCCATATGTAGTTCAGGACCCATTGGCAGAATATGCCGATGGAGATTTTCGAAAAGCGGACGCGATGTTCAGGTTGAGAAGGATGGTCAGAGTCTGATAGGCTGCGGAAACTAGAGCAGGATTGCTCCTGCCGAAACGGTCGTTGCTAGCCGGTGTACCTGCAAATGAATAATAACAACATATATTGCTCGTAAATTTAAACGTGATGCAAGTTCCCGTTGGACCATGAATGTTGTCTTTGGACGGTTAGCATGACGTCCTCGGACTATGGTGTCCTGGGCCATGAAACACATAATAAAGGATTCGCAGGCTATGAAATGATGCTCTCGGGCTATGAGAATGATGCCTCCGAACCATGATGCCTTTGAATAATGCGATGCAGAGATAAAAGTGGGGTCCTCAGGCCATGGCATGATGTTCTAGGGCTATGAAAATGGTGCCTCTGAACGATGACGCCTTCGGATGATTTTGGCGATCTTTCAGCCTATGAAATGCAGTATTTGGCGATCTTTCAGCCGATGCAAGATTAAGAAAAAATGGCGATATTTCAGCCAATGCAAGATTAAAATGAAGTGGCGATGTTTCAGCCAATGCAAGATTTAAACGAAGTGGCGATATTTCAGCCGATGTAAAGTGTACATATAAGTGGCGATCTTTTAGCCGATGTAAAGTGTAAATATAATTGGCGATCTTTCAGCCGATGTAAAGTGTAAATATAAATGGCGATCTTTCAGCCGATGCAAGATTTAAATGAAGTGGCGATATTTCAGCCGATGCAGGACTTAAATAAAATGGCGATATTTCAGTCGATGCAAGATTAAGATAAAATGGCGATATTTCAGCCGAAGCAGGACTTAAATAAAATGGCGATATTTCAGCCGATGCAAGATTAAAATGAAGTGGCGATGTTTCAGCCGTGCAAATGGACACAGAGCTTAGTCTCGGAAGGCGGGATAGTAGCCTTATGCAATGCAAAGAGATGCAAATGGAGGTAGAGCTTAACCTCGGAAGGCAGAATAATAGCCTTGTGCAATGCAGAGAAATGCAAATGGAGGTAGAGCTTAACCTCGGAAGGCAGAATAGTAGCCTTATGCAATTATGGAGACAAAGCTTAGTCTCGAAAGGCAGAATAGTAGCCTTATGCAATGCAAGAAATGCAAATGGAGGTAGAGCTTAACCTCGGAAGGCAGAATATTTGCCTTATGCAATTATGGAGACAGAGCTTAGTCTCGGAAGGCAGAATAGCAGCCTTATGCAGTGCAAGAAATGCAAATGGAGGTAGAGCTTAACCTCGGAAGGCAGAATAGTAGCCTTATGCGGAAGATGAGAGACGAGTAGTAGTAAAAGATTCTTAGCTGATAGTGGATAGCTGGTTGTTGATTGCGACATTGTGGCTGCTGGGGATATCGTGTATGGATAGTGGTTGTGAAGCGATAATTTCGGGAGTTGTATTCCTGAAAGTACGAGTGTGTAAATGTATTTGCTGATTTGTGACTGGGTGCCTGCATCCAAAGAAAAATCGTGAGTTGTGTAAAGGGACCGGTTAGTTCGCGTTCCCACTGGCTTCGCTTGACTGGCTCGACTCTGTTTATGGTGATATTGTAGGTACCCTCGGGGCAGCATTGTCAAACAAAGCGATTTCTATAATAGGCATGCATGAGTTTTGTTAGAGGTATGATATATGTATATATATTTTAAAAAAAAACTTTAGATGAACCAACGACCGCGACGTGGTTCAAAACATTGCGACCTTTCTTGCTACTGAATTTTGAGGGCCCTCCTCAAAATTCTGCCCCAGTTTAGTGGGTTGATGCTTCTGACGGTTGTTTGCAATGATCGACTGAAGTTACTTCGGAATTTTGAGGGTCCTCCTCAAAATTCTGCCCCAGTTTCCAACTGCGGGGGGAAATGAAAATTTTATTGAATTGTGACCGAACCCATAAGGTTGCCTACGTATCCCCTCTTAAACGGGAATCAGGTTAGACGTAGTTCAAATTACATAAGGAAATCATAAATGGTTACACAAGTATCGCTTGACTGCATCTGAATTTATTGGTTTTGGCCAAACTTCTCCGTCCATTTCTGCAAGTATGAGGGCTCCTTCTGTCAGAACTCGATGAACCATGTATGGACCTTGCCAGTTAGGGGAGAACTTCCCTTTGGCTTCATCTTGATGTGGAAAAATCTTCTTCAACACCATCTGCCCTGGTGTAAACCGTCTTGGTCTGACTCTCTTGTTGAAGGCTCTGGTCATTCTGTTCTGGTAAAGTTGACCATGGCAAACCGCATTCATTCTCTTTCCATCTATGAGAGCTAACTGTTCGTAACGACTCTTTACCCATTCTGCATCGTCGATTTCTGATTCGTGTATGGTTCTTAGGGATGGAATTTCTACCTCGGCGGGGATGACCACTTCCGTACTATAAACAAGCATATAGGGAGTTGCACCAGTCGATGTGCGGACTGTGGTGCGATACCCTAACAAAGCAAATGACGGCTTCTCATGCCACTGCTTATGCTTTTCTACCATCTTTCTCAATATCTTCTTGATGTTCTTATTGGCGGATTCTACAGCACCGTTCATCTGAGGCCTGTAGGCTGTGGAATTCTTGTGTTTGATCTTGAAGGTTTCGCACATGGCTTTCATCAAATCACTGTTGTGGTTGGAACCGTTGTCAGTAATGACTGATTTTGGGATCCCGAATCGACAAATGATACGGTCACGGACAAAGTCTGTCACGACTTTCTTAGTCACTGCTCTGTAAGATGCTGTTTCAACCCATTTAGTGAAATAATCAATTGCTACTAGGATAAACCTGTGCCCATTTGATGCGGCAGGTTCGATTGGTCCGATAACATCCATTCCCCATGCGGCGAACGGCCATGGCGAGCTTATTGCATTAAGCTCATTTGGAGGCACTTTTATCATGCCTGCATGGATCTGACAGCCGTGGCACTTCCGTACATACTGGATGCAGTCCGTTTCCATAGTCATCCAGAAATAACCTGCCCGGAGTATCTTCTTGGCTAAGACAAACCGTTCATATGTGGACCACAGGTCCCAACATGAACTTCCTCTAGCAGTTTGGATGCTTCATTTACGTCAACACACCTTAGCAAACCCAAATCCGGAGTTCTCCTATACAGGATTCCTCCGCCGTGGAAGAAATTGTTGGACAATCTTCGCAGAGTGCGCTTCTGAATAGCATTTGCAAGCTCTGGATATTTTCCTTCGTCCAAAAATTCCCCGATGTCGTGAAACCAAGGCTTTCCGTCTGTTTCTTCCTCGACATGAGCACAGTAAGCTGGCTGATCATGAATCCTTACTGGAATAGGGTCTATGAAGTTCTTATCTGGATGCTGAATCATGGATGATAGAGTGGCCAATGCATCGGCAAACTCGTTTTGGACTGTGGGAACATGCCTGAACTCTGTCTTTATGAACCTCTTTCTCAACTCCTATACATGATGCAAATACGGGAGTATCTTGGAGTTCTTGGTCGCCTTCTTCTCGGACCTGATGTATAAGCAAATCCAAATCTCCAATCACTAGCAACTCTTGGACGTTCATGTCAATGGCCATTTTGAGCCCCAAAATGCAAGCTTCGTACTCGGCCATATTGTTGGTGCATGGGAACCTCATCTTGGCGGATACCGGATAATACTGGCCGGTTTCTGATACTAGGACTGCTCCTATTCTAACTCCCTTGAAATTTGCTGCTCCATCGAAAAACATCCTCCAACCGTCGTAGGATTCTACAATGTCCTCTCCTATGAAGGATACCTCCTCATCAGGAAAATATGTCTTCAGAGGCTCGTATTCTCCATCCATAGGGTTTTCAGCAAGGTGATCTGCTAGGGCCTGTCCTTTGATTGCTTTCTGAGTCACGTAGACAATGTCAAATTCACTCAGCAGGATCTGCCACTTCGCTAGCTTTCCGGTGGGCATGGGCTTCTGAAAGATATACTTCAATGGGTCCATTCTTGATATGAGATACGTGGTGTAAGCACAGAAATAATGCCTCAACTTCTGAGCTACCCAAGTTAGAGCACAACAGGTGCGCTCTAGTAAGGAATACCGGGCCTCGTACGGGGTAAACTTCTTCTTGAGATAATTAATGTCCTGCTCTTTCTCCCTGTTTCATCATGCTTCCCCAGAACACAACCAAACGCTCCATCCAATACTGCAAGGTAGAGTAGCAGGGGTCTGCTTGGTTCCGGCGGAACCAGAACCGACGGTGTTGACAGGTACTCTTTGATTCTGTCGAAGGCTTTCTGGCAGTCGTCAGTCCATTTGATAGCGGCGTCCTTCTTCAACATCTTAAATATCGGCTCACAAATGACAGTGGACTGAGTTATGAACCGGCTGATGTAGTTAAGTCTCCCCAAGAAACTCATAACCTCCTTCTTGCTCTTCGGCGGCGGCAATTCTTGAATAGCTTTGACCTTTGATGGATCCAATTCTATCCCTCGGCGGCTCACAATGAACCCAAGTAGTTTTCCGGCAGGAACCCCAAATGCACATTTTGCGGGATTCAGCTTCAGGTTGTACCTTCTCAGTCTATTGAAGAATTTCCTCAAATCTCCCATGTGATCAACGGCTTTCTTGGATTTGATGATGACGTCGTCTGCATACACTTCGATCTCCTTGTGTATCATGTCATGAAAAATTGTGGTCATGGCCCTCATGTAGGTGGCCCCTGCATTTTTTAACCCAAACGGCATCATTATGTAACAATACATCCCCCACAGCGTAAAATGAAAGCCGTTTTCCCAACATCCTCTTCATCCATCCATATCTGATGGTACCCAGCAAAACAATCAATGAACGACTGCAACTCATGCTTGGCGCAGTTGTCAATCAAGATGTGTATATTCGGCAAGGGAAAGTCGTCTTTTGGACTGGCCCGGTTGAGATCCCGGTAGTCGACGCAAATTCTGACCTTCCCATCCTTCTTCGGTACTGGCACAATGTTGGCTAACCTTGTCGGGTACTCTACTACCCGGAGGACCTTAGCTTTGACCTGCTTAGTGACTTCTTCCTTGATTTTCAAACTCATGTCTACCTTGAACTTTTTGAGCTTTTGTTTCACTGGCGGACAGGCCGGATCAGTCGGTAATTTGTGAGCCACAATGGACGTGCTTAGACCAGTCATGTCGTCATATGACCATGCGAATATGTCCTCATATTCCATTAGAAATTTTGTATACTCTTCCTTCTCAGGCAGTGACAAATGAACGCTGACTCGTGTTTCTTTGATGTTCTCTGCATCTCCTAGATTGACGATCTCCGTTTCGTCCAGGTTGGACTTAGGCCTATTCTCAAAATTCTCAACTTCTTTAACGATTTCTTCCGGTATATCATCTTCCTCTGAATCTGTGTCCGTTTGTCGCGTTGTCTCGTTGCATGTCACAGTCGTTGGTTCATCAAGATAAGTAATAGTAATACTGTTTGAGTAAAGTAATGAGAGAAAATAATAAGAGGGAGATTTGTAAGAAAATTGAAATAATTTAATAAATTCCCTAAGTATTTTGAACATTGGAGCTCTTTCTTGCAAAAAAGAAAAATGCTAAAAGAAAATAAACTTAATAAAGCAAAATAGTGCGTAATGCTTTGTTCAGCCTTGCTAACCCGAGGCACGTCGGGCTCTGGCGGTTCTGACGGTCCAGTTGCTGAGGTGTGCTCCTCTGCTCACAGCCTGTATGGAAGGGCCTTCCTCCCCCTCCTCCTCAAAAATGACACAACAGTCCATATCATCATCTTCCAGGAACAAGTTCCTCATCGCTGCTAATGCTTCTTCTTCTTCTGACCCATAGATAACCTCGGCTGGTTGAAAAGCTTGCTCTAGACGGGTTATCGGTTGCTCCAATGGATAGTAAGGGCCGCGCCATGGTGGCGACCAGTCCTTGAATTCTTCCTAGGTATACTCATACCCTAACCCGAAGGTGGTACCATGCTTCTTGAGCTCGATAGGCTTAGCGATTCCTTGGAGGTTTTTTCCAAGTCCTTTGCCAGGTTCATATCCGCTCCAATTCAGTATGCTTTCAATTTTGTTGTTCCACCATTGTCTTTGTCGACTGCGTTGACCCGCTCGATGTGGTGGTAAGTTTCCCCACCTAATCTTCTTCTTCCTCCAATTGCCGGAATGGTCTAGCGGCTATATATGGGGTTGCTACCGTCACGATGAATGATCACCTCCTGGTGATTCCATTCAAATTTCACTGCCTGGTGTAGTGTTGATGCCACGGCCTCGGCGGCATGAATCCATGGTCGTCCCATCAGCAGATTGTAAGAAGCCGGCACGTCTATCACTTGAAAATCAACATCAAACCAAGTGGGCCCCATTTGCTAACGTAGGCTAATTTCCCCAATAGTGGACCTTTGAGATCCGTCGAAAGCTTTGACGTTGATGGCCCCATCCTTGATTTAATTCAGCCCTTTTCCCAATGTTCTGAGTGTTACCGGAGGACAAATATTGAGACTGGACCCCCCATCGACCAGGATTCGGGTGATAAAATAATCTTCGTAGTGCACAGTGATGTGCAATGCCTTGTTATGACTCAATCCTTCCGGTGGCAGCTCATCCTCGTGAAAGGTGATTTTATGACTCTCCAATACTTGGCCCACCATGTTTGCCATTTCTCCTCTAGTGATGTTGCTTGATACATACCCTTCACTCAATACCTTCAACACGGCATTCTTATTTGCATCGGAACTTTTTAATAAAGCCAAGATAGAAATTTGTGCCGGTGTTTATTTCAGCTAGTCAACGACCGAGTATTCCTTGGCTTGTATCTTTCTCCAGAGATCACCGGGTCCAATTTTAATGATGGCTTGTCGGCCAGAGGTCTACTTACTCGATTCAACTAAGTATTCTGGGGTATAAACCCTGCCGGTACTTGTCATACCCTGCGCTGCAACTATTTCTCCGAACTTGGCTTTTCCTTTCCTTCTTGCCTCGGCCGTGTATTCCCACGGTATAGCTTTTGTGTGGAACGGTGTTATGGCTGTCATTGCTACTGGAATAGGCACCTTTGCCTTGGAAGGTAATACAGAAACTTCAAAGGGCTCAGGCGCCTTTGGGGACCCAAACTCGACCTCGATTGGTGTTGGCGTCTTTGCGGAGGCTGGTGCTTCAAACTCAAGCGGTATGGACATGTTCACCTCAGCATCTTCAGAAGGCTGAATTTGGACTACAATCGGGTTAAGAGTGACTGTTGGTTTTTTTGGATCATCAACTTCTGTGATCAAACCAATTGATCCTTCGGGATCCCAATCATCTTCTATTTCAATCATATGAACACTTCCACCCTTGTGGTCTGGTAGAGGGTTGCTGCAGACGTTCGGAGCAGGCTCCTTTGCCGCGATGATCTTGTTATCAATTAAAGCCTGGATCTTGTACTTCAAGGAGCGGCACTCATCAATAGTATGTCCCTTCATGCCAGAATGGTATGCTCAGGTTTTGTTTGGGTTGACCCATTGGGAAGGATTTTCTGGGGTTATGGCAGGGATAAGGGTGACATAACCAGCGGCTTTGAGTCTTTCGTACAGCTGGTTGATTGGCTCGGCAGTGGCGGTGTATTGTTTGGGAGGTCTGCGATCAAAATTTGGTCGGGTTCTAGGAATGTTTTGGCGAGTAGGAGGTGATTGATAGTGGGATATTTGAGTGTTGTAGGCTTGGTAGACTTGTGCGGGTTGGGAATATTTGGGTGAAGTGGGTTGGTATGTGGGAGGTGGAGGTGATTGATAGGTAGGTGGTGGAGCTTGGTAGGAAGGTGCGGGTGCTTGGAAATTTGGAGTGGGTTGATATGTAAGTGGAGATATCGGCTAGGTCTGATATTTGACTGGTGATTTGGTTCTCTGTGCAGCCATTACGGCACTTACGTCCCTCTTCTTGGATGTACCACCGGACTGCAGAGCCTTATGGTGGCTTGAAAATCTTCAAAGTTAGTGACCATTACCACTTTGATGCCTCTTCAAATCCCTTTCCCCCATCCTGAAATTTGTCAGAAAATTTATTGTTCTTATCAGCATCAAATCATTTCATAGTATTGGGGATCTGACTGACGAAAACTTGTTCTCTGTTCTTCCCTAAAAGTCAGTCGAACCCTTTAGCAGCCTCTTGACCTCTCAACGAGTAGCATACTCACGAACGTTCTTGTAGGTTTCTTTTAAATTTGAATGTAAAACACATCTTGGTGCATTCCCATGTTGAACTGAACCTGTCTAATGAATCGGACGCCATACTAACCCAGTTATGACCACTTCTTGGGGTATCTCCTCAA